>NW_010171049.1:21037-31508 GCF_000695765.1 Mesitornis unicolor | reverse complement strand
TTTCCCTAATGATCCATTAGTCCAGCTACTGATGTGACTCTGTGTTGTCAAGTAGGAATGACAAAACACAGGCCAACATGAATGGTGAAGCTTTCCTACCTTCTGTTCTGGGAAATGGTTGTCAGAATTTCCCAAAACAATTTTTCTTTAAACAAAATATAATTAAAAAATCAAACTGGTGGGCTTAAAATGAGAGTTTGCTGCATGTTCTCTGAGAAAGAAGGAAACAAGGATATTTAAAAATGTGATAGCAAAATTAGATTTAAACTAATTTCTCAGAAGTATATGGAAGGATTAGAAGGCTAATTCTCATTTTCAAAAGCAATGTACACATTTATGTACTTTAAAATATTCCAGCTGGGGGTTATTTGTGTATTTATGTGTCTGTATAATTCTGAAAATTTGAGATGTGGCTGCTTGCTAATTTAACTTTCTTTTAAAGACAGTACAATTGGCATTAATCAGAAATTTTCAGACAGAACATTTTTCTATCAAAGAAGTTGGTTTTGTTAAACCTGGGTGTTATGTGGAAGCATGCCCATGTCAGTGAGTTCTTGTTTAGACAAAAGCCCAGAAAAATAGAGCAATTCATTTGCATTCTATTTCAATGTTTACAGAACAGGAGACTTTGAAACTGCTCTTTTCTCCTTGGAGAAGCTGTGTTTTACTTTACTTTAAAAGCTGAAAGGGATTTAAATGAGGTAACATTTAAATTAGTTTAAAATAAAATCTCAGTCTGTTGAAAACAAGATTTCATTTGGAATATCACTTCTCAAGGGAGTTTAAATTTCCTGTTTACTCTCTGAACTGTAGAAAACTTTCAGATTAATTTCAGTCTTTGTAAAAACAAAAAGTCCTGTTCTCCTCTCAGTCATTGTGGGTCTGTTCTCTTCTGAAAATTTCACTCAAAGTTGTGAATTTTCTTATGGCATTAGTAAGTGATGAATGCTTTAGTTTTTCTGGCTCAGCATTCTGAATGTGGGGTTTTTTTTGTGTGTGCTTGGATTTACATCCAGAACCCATAAGTAATTTTTAGAAATACATGATTTTACCATTTCTGTTTTCCTGTGAGTACTTTGTTTTACTGCAACATAAAATAGCTGTGGTGAAAGAGAGAAATCAAAGCAAAAGTCTGAAGTTTGAGAAAGTTCCTTCCTTTATCCCTTCTCATCTTCACGCTTCAGTTCTCCAACCATGCGATCCAGACCACTGTCTTCAGATTCAAGCATGAGCTCAAATTCTAAGCTAACAAATAAAATTAACTATCATGAATAGGAAAAAAAAATCCTAATTGAGTTTATCTGAAAAAAGAAAAAGAAGATATAGTAAGAGAACAAATAAAACAGTAAGAATCTTACTTCCTAGGGCAACATATCTACAGGGGTGTGAAAATAAACTAATTGAGTTGTGATAAACACATTGGATTTTATGTTGATAAAAATACTTCTATTTATGAACATTAGCAAATAAAACTCCCTCAAAATCTAGCATGGTTATTTCCCATGGTAATTGAATTTTGTATGCTCTTTTTCAGCTGCAGTTGGTATTAAGATTTTATAAAGTTCATTGGTAATGAGTAAATTAAAGCTTTTATATAGCTTTCATTTCTGGAATGCAAGATATTTTCATGGAAATTAATGAAAGTCTAAGATCAATACATTCTTAAATGATGACAGCAAAAGAAACCATGTCTTTGCATGCTGTAGTTTGCACTGAAGGTTGGTGTTTGCATCACATCTTTCTTATGTGGTAATTTAGTATGATTTCTAATGAGGAGATAATGCATTCAGCTTTGGAAACAACCAAGGGAAGGATTGCTGCTTTATTCTTCCACTTCCTACGGTTGTCATTAATCTGTGTAAGGTTGCTGTAAATGGGAGTCGTTCACCTATGGTACTGTAATGGTGAATATTCAGGTGCTTCAGCTGTGGGGAAATGGCAAACAAGATGGAAGCAGGAAGACAGGTGTGTGAAAATGGCCATACTGAGGTGAGTAGTTTGGTAAACTGATGCAGACAAAGAGTATGAATACAAAAGTTCTCATAAAACCAGGTGTGGATGTACTTAAGGGAGTTACTGGAGCAAACACAAATGGCCAAGTCAGGCCCATCCTTGAGTCAAGCAAACAAACCCTCCTGCATCAGTGGTGTTCCAGCAGCCTGGTTCAGATCCAGTGCAAGATAAGCTGTATAGCCATGCCAAGTAGCTTCTCTTTCTCTGCTCCTCAGTGCTCTCAAAGGGAAGTCCAAAGGCACATGAAGAAACACACACAAGCTGGATCTGTGCACTGTTGTGTGACTGCACTTGCTTTAGTGAATTCTTGTACCCAGAGTTGTGAGGGAGCAAGCTGAAGAAACAGACTTCAGGGAGGGTTTGGGAACCACTACCTGAGAGGTGACATGGTTGTTTTAGAAATCCCCACACGAAACCTCCCCATGCTGTGCTTCCCAGCACTTTTGATTGTAAGAAGGGGGTGCAGAAATCTACAAAAAGTCTCTAGGATCCCTGATGGTTCTGCCTCATGCAAAGGGATGTAAAACCCTACTGTGGAAGCAGCAAAGGTGTATGTGCAAAGCAGCATGGCTGAATTAAGCATCACTGCTTCATTTCCAAGGTGGTGAGCTGCTTAAAAATGATACCATCCCTCCTCACACTATGAGGTGCGTTGGAAGCTTTCATAGCTTTGCTAGAAGAAGTAGATGGTGGGAGCACTTCAGGTAAACACAGTCATTGCAGCCCTAGCATTCTGACTTGCATAGATAGCTTAAGGGTGGCACACCATGTCCCCTTTTCAAACACAGCTGAGGAGATATTTTAGTGAAGGCAGGAATGGTTTAATCCGCCTCGGCTGGATCTGGATGAGGATGTCTGATCATGCTGTGAAATCAGAAACAATAAGAAAAATGAGAGCCTGAGCTGCATCAGCTGATGCAATAAGGGGGGGTTGGCTGTTCTGACAGAAAGCACTCCTTGATTATTCAGCTTATTTGATCTTCATATTTATTGTTCTGGGAAATTTGAAACACACTAAATTAGACATAGATGATGTTAAGTAGTCTTTTAATCAAATAAGAGCTTTGTAAATGATGTTATGTAAAATGAGAGGTCATGTTCTAACCTTTCCCTTAGAATAAAATAAAGCATTATCATTTTTATGTGCAACTCTATGTATATTATGCATTCTGTATAATGACTGTCAAGGGTGAGTTTTTGAAAGCCGTTTAGGAGACATTAATTTTGATTAATAAGTAGCTCTTGCCCTTGATAGCGGTTCAAATTTATCAAGCTCCTTTTAGATGCTGTAGACTTTGTGAGGGGCAGAATCAACGGGTGATCGATGGGGATTTTTCTTCCTTTAGTAAACTGGTTGCAGACACTGGATGTTGCAGCTGATATCAAAATTATTTAACTTTTTTTCTCCTATCCTTTATAGTGTTTGCTTTTTGTTGCATTATAGGTCTATGATATTACCATTTCTGGGTGGTCCAACTACTGGTATGAAGATTCATGCCAAAACTACCTCTGCAGCAATTTTTATAAATGTTCTCATTTTCCAAGTGTTAGTTCTTTCAAGTAACTGAATGTCTGACCGTAACTTTAAAAAGTATCAAAGCAGAAACAGTATCAGAAAATAAGCTTATTTTAGGTTGCTCTTTACAAAATAACTCATCAAATAACATAACGTGGCAATTATCCTTCAGATGTTTAATGTAATTATGTACAATGAATCAGCATCAAGTCTCTTTTTCTGAAGTTTGCCAAAATATCTTCAGTCATTTCATTATTTAATATTCAATGCTTATATGCTAGAAAAAAATGTATGCTTTCAAAATTTCCATAACCACTCTTAAATTGTGCTTATTTGCACATACACGCACTACTGTTTATTCTGTGAATGGCTTTCACAAAAGATTAAGAAAAATATTTCTCTAACAATACCTAATTAACTTTTTCAAATACGCAAAACTAGATCCTTTGTTCTCTGCTAGTTCCACTGACACAAGGGAGTGATTTCCAGCGTAATGACCGACCTGGAAGTGAATGTGTAATGTGTTTGGATTTTTGAAAGTGTCAATGTGTTTGGATGACTCAAAAGGGCAGGCATGCAAAACCTTAGCACAGGGCAGAACTAATGAGTTTATCAAAGCATTTATCTATTTGTACTCTTCCTTTCACAGGATTTTCAGGTAATTTGGATTCCTTATGCTCATGCCATGAGACCTAGCAAAAATTCCTTCTATAGCTAATTTGTTTTCCATTAAGCTTGCTGCATTACCTGGCAACTTCTTAAATATTAGTGAGGATTTGAAGAAATAGGGTAGTGCACTAATTAAGTGGAAATTGGAGGCCTTATCAGTTGATACTTTAGTCATGAACAGCGTATGGGGCATCACTAATTTGCAAGAGTCTGAGTCTCTCATATGCAATCTTTCAATGAGAGTTAATGCCTTTGCAGAGAACAAAAGAAACCTTAGGGCAGTGCAGTGGTATAAGCAATTCAATGAACACGTTATTTACGTACTGTACAAAATGAGATTTTTCTTTGGAGGCTGGATGCAGTGTTCTTCCAAATCTTTCAAGTTTTAAGATGTTACAAGTAGACACAATTTTCCTAGAAAAAAAATGAGAAAATGAGGGCGAGACAGCCTGCCTTTGTACCATGTCTTGTTCTTAGCAGAATCCAGAGGGTTGCTCAATTAAGGTCTGAGTCTCAGTGTAATTTTCTTTCATTCTGTAAATACAGACTTGTCAAATCTTGTGCAGTCTATGTGAAATGCATGTGATCTGCTTCTTATCCCTTCCCCTACATCTTGGGTGGTTTCCCCGCTGGCCCAGAGTGTTTCTGTGCAGTGCTCCCAGTCCCAGATGCACCCGGTTGGTACCCAGCTCGCTCCATCTGGCAGAGCGGAGTGCAGAGTGGCTGTCTTTTGGCTCTCCTCAATGCCTGCCTCTTCAGAGAGCCCCTCCAGAAGGCTCGTGCTCCTGCAAAAGCCTACAGACACGGCCCCATGATAGTCACAGGAATAATATCAAGATAAATATTTAAAACAGGCTGTAAAAGTTATCTTACCGGAGACTGCATAAGTGCTCGTGAAAATATGTCAGCTAATTTTCCTTTAGAGTGTAAACTCTTTTAGATTTCTCTTTTCTGTATACTTACAGGGAGCCTGTTGCAAGTACTGCCTGGCTTTAGAAGCTGCTGTAATACAATCAGTATTAATGGTATCTGTC
This sequence comes from Mesitornis unicolor, assembly GCF_000695765.1. NCBI lineage: Eukaryota > Metazoa > Chordata > Aves > Mesitornithiformes > Mesitornithidae > Mesitornis > Mesitornis unicolor. The sequence goes on along the minus strand of NW_010171049.1, from coordinate 26,276 downwards.
TGCAGTAAAAGATTTAATTAACATGTTTCTTCATAGTACGTATTGTAGCATATTTACTCTTTTGTTTCTATATGGAATTGCTCACTAGGTGTCCTCACAGGATCAGAACTCATTTAATAATTTTTATAATGAAGTTTGGAAATGATTATATTTGCCCAATCTGAATGATTATGAGCTATAAAGGGAAACTAATGATGTGTATCTGTCTCTGACTCAACTGGGAGATTAAGACTGACAGATGGAGATAGTCAACTTTATATTCATTTTTACACTTCAAATTTAAAACTATTACAGTTTTTCCCTGGCTTTGTACAGAATCCATACAGGATATTGCACTAATATAAACAGTAAGTTAACATTTAAGTAAAAGTTAATGTAATCATCTTTTGATAGGAGAGAAAGAAGTGTGAAGTAATCAACAGTACACAAACAAGAACTTAATAACGAATTTGAAAGATTTTCTGTTCTATGACCATACTTCAGATAATCATATAGAACAGGAGAATGATGCTAGTCTCAAATTAAACTTGTCATCACTCCAGGAAAAAGTTTACAGCTCCTCAGAGGTAAGAGCAACAGATTTACTTGATATTGAATGAATAATTGTTTCTGTACATCTGTGTCTTCTCATTATTGATTATTTGCCATCAGTATAACAAAAACAACTCCTACTATAAGGCAGCCTGTCTTTTCCTTGATTTTATGTCATTAGTTATCCTTCTTGGGAGGCTAGTAACTGTCTTTTCTAAGGTAGTTTGTTAACATAGATTTTTCACTTATGACCAAAACTGACCATGCCATCAGTTAATTTAACCTCCTCTGTACTATAGGTCATAAGTGTTCAGTAAAAAAATACAAGCAGTCATGGGCACTTATAACTGCAGATGTAAAGATGCTGCTTTTGGAAAGCATGGAACATACCTCAGGCAGATTTTTGGCTCCAGCATCTTATAGCCAACTAAAGACTGATTTGATCCTTTGTACCGATTCATACTAAACAGGTCCTTTCCCCCAGCACAGGACCTAGGAAAAGGGTTGCTATGGAGCTGCCAGACTGGCTCAGTGCTACACAAATTAACACATTTTTTCTGTTTTATTTGCATTTCTAAAGCAGGAACCTGAACTATGCTTTTTATTGGTGATTATCTACCCATAATAGAGTGAGAAGTAATGCAGTAGAATTGCCTTTACTCATGTTCTTAATTATTTAAACCGATCAAGTTGTTTTGACTGTTACTCCTTAGAAATGTTATTAGTAAAGCATAACACACAAACATCTTTTAATGGAACAGAAGTTTGACATAGTGGAGTAGCAAATCAGTAGCCTTCAATAAATCTAACTAGAACAAAAATGGTTTCGGTTGGATAAAAAAGGCAGATATTGAGGGAAGACACAAATAAGCAGGTATTTTGAAACTCAGTAAATAAATCCAGCTCTGAGTAGTGAAAAACCAATACTTTACTGGGAGATAAGCTATCAAATAAACTTAGTAAGTGAACTACTTCGAGGTAATGAACAGCAAGCATTTGAATTGCTCTGCATTCTCGCATGAACTCGCTGATCTCCGCTGAAACACCCTGCTCAAGAAGCGGTAATACATTATCCTCGTTTCAGCTGCATGCTTACTGATACACTGTTCTTCATCTGGAGTTTTTTTAATGAACGGCTCAGGAGTTTCTCCATCCAGCTTTACATCGCGTCCATTAGTGACCTTTGCACAGTATGGCTCTCAGCTTCCCAATTTAACCCAGATTTCCCACTTAGTACCAAGTGCCATCTTCCTTGTCTCTTGGATCAGTCTATGGCTGATGGGCTCCTCTTTAGTGAGATTTATCCTTTCACTGGCTGTCCTGTGCCTTGTAAATGTCCTGGGAATTTGGGATCTAGAAACTAAGTTGGCATGGTCCTACCTACTCATTTTTAGATATGCTCACTTGTCTTTTCCTTTAAGGGTTAATTCACAGATACACCTGGTATAAAAACACCTGGCAAGTTAAAGCAATTATGTGAAGTCTTATACAGAAATAGAAGTGGCAAATGGAGGTACTGCCTTCTTGGAAAATGTACCCACTGAAAAACATCAGGATGCACATCGCAATAGTAGCACCTGGAAGGCAGTTATGCTAAAATAAAACTAGAATTCTTAATGCCTGCTGATTTAATGGTGAATATGAGTAAAAGGGAAAAGCAGTGGCAAATCTGAGGTGTAAATACTGAAACACCCTATCTTAGACTGACAGAGACAGTATCACCTCTGTTGCTCAGCAATAAAGTGATTTTAGATAGAGTTGAAACCTGTGGAGCAATAACAGGAAAAGATCACAGGTCAAGCAGAGCTGATATATATATATAAAATTATTTTTTAAAAAAGCAATTGTATATAAGCTGACTATGAAGGTCTCCAGGAAATGTGGACTATATTCATAGAATGTATTTTAGCTTAGGGAGCCCAAGGATCTTACTATAGTCAAATGGAGGACATGAGCTCTTGCAGAGCCCATTCAAATCAGTCTCATGCACTGACTACTTGCCTGAGGAAGTTTATCTTCATTCACCAAAGGAGTTGTCTATCTTCCCTGGCATTTGTGACTATCTCTTTGAGTGATAACAACCAACCTGGTGCTCATAAACATAATTTCATTGTCTAGATTCATAGACAAGAACACGATCATTAAAAATAGCCACAAAAAGCCCCAACAGAAATCCTTAAAAGAAATCTGGGCACAGTGTGAATGAATACTACTGCATCAGTAATGACTGCTTGAAGATGAGACACTCTTAAGAAGTAATGAATGGAATTCCTACTTTCTGATCTAAAAACTTGGTGGTGGGTGAGGGCTTTGAGACTGAACTATAGAGAGATGTCTCACACTGACAAGAGAACAGACCTACCTGACGTAATGTTGTTCAGTCTTTTCTAACATGTCCATACATTTAAGCATATTTGGTGCCATGCAGTGAGCGTTCAGTATAAAAATGATAAAAGAGTTTTCTAAGGAAGGGCATTGGCAGAAACCCAAATTCTTCTCTGATAAGACTGTACTTATATCCCAATCAATATTTTCCAAAACTTGGAAAGGATTCTTAAGAATTTGGTGAGAAGGAATGAATATGGCACATATTTCAGTTACTAGACTCCTAAGTGAGTTTAGAAAGAGAGGAAACTGTTATCTCTGAAGTGTTAAGTCAGTGTGTGGGATCCCTAAAGTATTCTGGGAATGGAGGCAGCAGAATTCTGATCTAGAGAAAGGCCAGGATATTATCTGCATGCCCTGCTACAACTGCAGTGTTTTCAAAGCAGAAATGGAACCAAAAGGAAGCAGTATGTATATAGCAGCATCCTTGGCAGTGTTCCTGTCTGAGAAATAAACAGGGGAGTTGTAGTGATCTGAAAAGGAAATTGGAGTTCACAGTGGAGAAGCTCGAAAAGGCTCAGAAAGGAGACTTCAAGTAGGTGTAGGCTGAAGAAGTGATGTCAGTTCACCACAGAAGGAGAAGCACAGACATTTCAAAAGAGAGAAGAGTAAGTTTTCAAAGCAGAGATATATTGCTATGTCAGTAAATACAGGTGAAAGAAAGAAGCTGAGTAGCTGCTGGAACAACTCTGTGTGTGCATTAGCAGGGCAGTGCAGAAAAGACAGAAGTAAAGACAGATTCTGTCTTGCGTTCTGTATAACCCAAGGACTCTGAGAAAGCAAGCACTGGGATCTCTTGCTGGAGCACATCTGTGCTGCTCTATTACTGTCGGTGTTCTCAGGAGTTTTAAAATCCATTGGTAGCTTCATTGCAGTAGAAGCAGAATTTCGCCTAAACATCCAGGCTCCTGGTCAAAAACTGCTGCATTAATAAGAGGTAACTTTGCTATCCTCTGTTCTGTATTATGCCACAATGTTATTGCCTGCAGACACAGCATCTCTGTTATCTGCTACAGTGACAGCATGACCCAGTAGCTGCCTTTTCAAAAGAATCTAATCAAGTACTTTAGTTTCTGTAGATAGCAGTATTTGTGGGTAATTGCTTGAAGATTGTCAAAATTACTCCAAAAGATTTCTTTTCATGGTATTTTGATTTCTAAAGTGCACTTTCATTAGCGTCTTCTGAACAAGCTGGTTAGGCCAGTTCTGCTTAACCGGTCTTTTTCTTGGAAAACCAAAGGAGAGGCTGGACTTGCAAGGACAGCTGAGTTCCTCATGTGTGTTCATGACTGCTGACACTGCAAGAGGCTGGTCCAGTCTCCACCGTAATTTGGTGGTGTCTCCAGAGTTTCTCTAAATCATAAATGGCAGCACACCTATTACAGTGTCATTGTGCAAAAGAAAATTGCCAGAACGGAACACCTGCGTTATTTCCAGTACCTCCTGTGTGAGAAATCCTGGTAGACATAAGCAGAAGGAGCCAAGTACCCAGTTCCCTTACTATGAATACAAAGTGTTCTTTCTAAACCTTTCATTTAGCAATCCTCTTTGTCATGTAGTCAGCATTTTACATGTCTGATAGCTAATTGAATTACAGTTTTTAATATCTGTATTTTCCTTACCAGTGCAGTATACCTGAGTTAGGACATGGAGGATATTATGAAATTATGGTTCAAAACCCAGAAAATGTGTGAGTTTTTTGATAAAAACCTGTTTATTTATTATGACTCATTATTTGGCTTTTGTAATCCCTTGAAGTCTCTCAAAATGAAATCTGTGGGAAGAAAATTCTGCAGGTAGAGGACTGCTAGAGACTTTAGTGAGCAGAAACATCTGCAATGTACCCACCTATGATAGGATCATAAAAAAGATGACAGTTCAGGCTGGACTTCGCCTCCTTTGTATGGTCTGGCAGTTCATTGCAGCCCTTCTTCCCTTTTCAGTCTCCTCATCTCAGCTTTGGAGCACGCCTGGGCTGTCCCTTTATCTGCTCCTATTGAGCTCCCACTGCCTTAGGTGGGATGTGTTTCCCCTGGCCCTCACTCCCTGCCTCTCACCTGTTTAGACCAGGACTATGGTGCCTGTAATTCTGTGGGGACAGTGTCCAGCATTGTGTAAGCAGGCAGGTGGTCAGCATGGAGAAGCAGGTACAATAAATGTAATCATAGCAAATAACATTGAAATAGGGGAAACTGGTGCATACGCGTCTGTCAACAAGGTAAAAGTCTTTTTACCTACACTTTTTGTTCTGAAAGCATAACCAGACATTAAAGAAACAATCAATATTCAGTTGTAGCATTACATTATTTTCCATCTTCTCTTC
>NW_010171049.1:8168-21006 GCF_000695765.1 Mesitornis unicolor | reverse complement strand
TGAAAAGTACCTTTCAGTTTGTGACCTTCACTATAGTCAACAAGGTTATTTAAACTGCAGGCATCAGCAGTAATTTGAAATGACAGAATAAAACCTTAAATAGCTCTTTAGATAGGAAAAGGCATGAGGAATTAGTCTGAGGTTTATTTGCAAAACTGTTACCATGCCTATGCTTCTCTTTTATGATGCTGCAGAGGTCCACCATCATATCAGAAGTTAAATTTGTACAGTCTTCGCTGGTTATGCACTGGACAGGGCTAAGAGACCTCCTGAACAACTTAGGTGAGACCACAGAGCACACCATAGACCACGGTGAAGTGAGAAATGAGGTAGTAATTTTCTATTGGGCATGCACTGGTATGCTAGAATTGGGGTGTGGTGTGAGGGCATCAGTACGCAGCCTAGGTCCTACAGACCACATCTCTTTTTTCATTTCTTTCCAAAAAAGGCTAGAAGGAAGTTGTTAATCTAACAAATATCATATCTGTTGGTGTATTTTTTCCACTTTGAAATATACTTAGCAGAAGATATGGTACTGCAAATAATTTCAATTAGCACTCTACACACATTAATGCTGTGTCAAATGGAATGATCTTTCTTCAGGGCCTCAATGGGAAGCTTGCCATAACATTGATGTTTTGTTACATTATTTCATTTTAGGGTTTTCATTTTTTTGTCATCATTGTTATCATTATCATGATAATAATTATGATTAATCCATCAGTTTTGTGGACAACAAAGCAAATCTTTTAGCATCTACTACACAATGTTCAGGGTGAAAGCTGAGACACTAAGATTAAAAAGTTACTTTTCAAGGGGAGGTGCTTAAATTTTAGACTTTCAAATGTGTATTTGAGGTGTCAAAAGTGTCAAAATGCAGTGCCTGTTAGACATGCAGAGGTAATAAGTCTGCTGAAACTGTGAAATTTAGTGCACAAATATGGGCATCCACATTCAAAAATGTTGGTCTATTTGAGTTGTCCAGAGGTACTCAAGAGGTCCACAGTCAGGCTGAAAAGTGAACTTGAATGTCTCACCTCCCATTACTGTAGTTTATTTACTATGGCTGCCCCTTTTTGCATTGACATTTTCCAAGTAGTTATTTCCAACTGATTTCAGACTCGCACCATTGCACCCCGTCCTGTATTTTGCTAATTAGTCACCATTTTTCCTCTGTAATAGCCTTTCACAGACAGCCTGAATGAGTCTGTCACGTCACTGCAGTCCTGATATATGGGATACGTTTTGGGCCGCATGCTGGGATTGGGCTTTGGTGCTCTGCACACTGCAACACAAACAAGGGAAAAGCAGAGAGCTGGAGAGAAAGTACCAATACCAGCGTTTAAAACTTGAAAGGATGGCTTTGTATAACTCACTTATTTTTCTCAGTATATGAAGTATGCTTCAGTTCTATGGATTAAATTCACAGGCAGTTTATCACATCTTCAAAATTACTAATGAAGATAATAATCTGAGCTTAATGCTGAATCATCCAACTATATCTAAGTGGGTAAACAAGGCCAGAGTTTCAAATGGGAAATGTCTGGAATGATGTATTAGGGTACTGTGAAGGTCACTGTGGGCTCCTAAATATTCATAAATAAGGATTCATTCGACTGGGGTTTTGTAGAGGGTTTCAGAGAATCAGTTTGATTCTATTTTTTTTATTTATTTTGGAGATAATTTTCCAAAATGTCAGCAATGTTGGTATTTATTTTGTTTTGTTTGTTGGTCTCCAAGAAGGCTAGAGTTGGGGTAATAATTGTTTTGGTATGATAGCCACAATTAAAAAAAAAAAAAAGAGGAACATAGATGTATTTGAGATTTGACAAATGATATCTTTTTTCTTTTAAGAAACAAATTTAATTTCAGAGCAATCCAAGCAAATCCTTGCACCACTGATTCCTTTATTTGTGGGATAACATCAACCCTTCAAGACACATATCTTTAGAAAATGTCATCAATTTTTAAATGAACTTTGCAAAACATTGTATTTTGAAATAACAGAAACCCATTCATCTACCACTGTACCTGGTCAGTCCAGAATAGAAATCCTTTCTTTGCCTTTTTGTATGCTGCTTACACTGAGAAAATGAGATAGACACAGTGGACAAAAAATATTACCAAACTCTTTCCACTGGAAGAGGGAATAAATTAAAGAGTGACCCGGCAGTCAGGAGTACTTCTGGTAGATCTTCCACATGTTGAAAAATGAGGTCAGCTTGCTCACCTTTCTATCAGGATACTGTGACACCCGGAAGAAAGTACGAGCATAGTGTGCAGCTGGTACTGGAAAGCTGTAGATGTAGCATAGCTGCACCACTTAACACACAACCTGCTTAGAACACAGCAGGCTGTAGGCACAGGTGCACTTGGAAATGGGCTGTGCTGGTACTTGCCCTGAGAAGCAAAGTAAAACTAAACCCCTCATAAACCGTAATTCCTTTCCTTTCCAAAACACACTTGTAGCTACTCTACCTAAGCTTGGCTTTGGGATAATGACTTGTTGAAAATTTTGATTTATCTGTGATTTTTGAGTGAGACCATGTTGGTTACAATAAAAATATTCTGTCTTTGTGTTGCATCCTCCATGTAGAAGGGAGGTGGAACATCAGAGAAAAGCACTACTACCCACAGACTGACATTTCTTCTTCTGAGGGTACAACTGCTGGGTTAAAGGACGTTTTAGAGCAAGAGCTGAAACCTCTCAAAAGACTGAAGAGAAAGAATGTACAGAGAGGAAAACTGGACAGGACATTGGTGTATACCATATCTGCTCTTGCAAAAATTGCACTGAAATATTTTATGGTTGCAAAGAGTTGTGAGGTGTACTTTCACTCTCTGAAAAAGCACAGGATATAGTAAAGCCATCTCATGGCATTAGGAGAAAAATTGCCGATTTCAAATGTGCAGCATCTCGGGGTTTCCAAATAGCAGTTGACTCTAGTGTTTGGTTGTGTTATCTGACAAGGTCAGATTCTGAAATGAATAATTTTGGTGACAATTTTGGAGAAAACTCCATGAGTTGTGTAGGCAAATGGAAAGAGAGAATATTTTTTTATGTTTTCTGCAATATTTCTGTTCAAATTCTAAAAAATATGTAGTTCTGGGAGCAGTAATGTCATAAAATGCAATGCTGAAATCTGAAATGGAGACAGCAAACTATCAATATCATTATCACTGTGGTACAGTGAACTGGTTTCCCTCTTACAATTGGTCTATTACTGTTTTAGAATACTTTTATTTCCTCTTAGCCATGCAGTGTTTCATGAAATGATACCCTCTACTCCTCAGCCTGGCTCCACACCAACCTATCTGTGAGAAACGGGAAGCAGCCTCTCTGACACATCTCTGAGACATTCCTTGATGTTTTGCTGGAGGCTGCTTATTTTGCCAGACTTCACTGGACCTGTTTGAATGTGTCCTGGTTTCCTAACGAGACTGAGGGAATTGGGCTTTGTTACAGGCTGAGACAAGACTACATGCTGTGGTGCTACCTAATGTTTTTTAATTCATTATGTGGGAGGAGGAAGGAAGGAAGGAAGGAAGGAAGGAAGGAAGGAAGGGTTTTCTCTTTCTTGGTTTTTTTTTCTTTTCTTTTCTAAAAGTAGTAGTCTTTTTTTTGTTTACCTTCTCACGGATTAACTGTTCTTGCTTCACTGTAAAATACATCTGTCCTCCTATGTTCTGCAAGGTTTTCTGAAGCTCTGTGATATCTTCTGATACACATAATCTCTGAGGGAACAGTTCTCCATGCCAGCATCCACGCTTTGATCTAAAGTTCACTGTCAGAAGTTTGATGCTTTAACCTACTGCATACAGGGACCAGTTGTGTAATGTATGATGACAGCAGTTCGTCGACCTTTTTTAAGGGGAATAACTATATTTTGCACAGAATAATATTTATGAAATCCCGCACCCACTTGTGATGACAATAGTGATTTCAAGTGATTTTTGTTTTTTATTTCCAAGCAATACAATTTCACTAAAAATCAAATACAAAATACTCTGAGAGTTTAGGTTGCTTGAAAAAGAATCAGAGGACCTAATTTTAGTTGGTGTAGTATGCTTATATTTCCCAATACAGATAGCATTGCAAAAAATCTCATTGGGCTGATGCTGTTCCTTGTTTCAGGAGAGATGCTCCACCTTCATGCATCACTTTGATTCCTCTGTTTCAGTACAATTCCTGCCATTGGCCTAAGGAGAAGTTTTAGTGGAAACATCTGTGTACATCTGCAATGCTCTTCTGGGTAACATTCATGTTCTTTTATTTTTCCGGTTCAGTGAATTATGTAGTTGGGAACCCAGTAAATTTTTTGAATGGTTTATTACGGAAGGGGTATTTTCACGTATATTATTTGAGACAATTTTTTGCTTGCAGGAAGAGTTTTTCAGGTAGATGTTTTCTTTCTATGTTACAGTCAATAAAAATATGTGTAATTTAATGTCTTTTGGTTTCATGTTTTCTGCTGACTTTGAAAATGAATCACTGAATTATTCCAGTAATAAGTATCCAAACTCGGAGTGTGCATGGACAACTGGTGAGGAAGGGCAGAGTTTAACTGCTGTGCAACTGTGAGCCTGCAGGGGAAGTGCCAGGATGGCAACAGCCGCTTCTTGGACTAATTGAACATTTTATGAAATCAAGGGCAATCTATTTGTTGACTTAGAGATGGAACTGACTCATATTTTGATGGATTCAAGTTTCCTGTCACTAAGGTTTCCTGATAGGCTTAGGTTATGTTTGTTTGGAGGTCAAACACTGAGCATATAGCCTTAAAAAATGCAAACAAACAGGAAGCAGATGAGGACAAGAAAGAGCAAGTCTGTTATTTGGGAAGGTCTGGCATGAGGCAAGGTCAGGACCTAATTTCTGATATTTACTGTTTTTCTGTGACTTGTGAGTCATTTATATAAATTTTATTTATAAATAAAAGGCAAATAATTTGTAATGATAGCTGTTGATTGATCTCTCGAGTTGTTCCAGACAGGCCCCAAACATATTAGAGGCTGTGGCTGGCAAAATGATAAACAATGATTGCTTAAAATTCTATTTAGAAATTAGCTTTGTGCTGTACTTTGTCTAGCTCTACTTATTGACTGTCTGGGCAATGTACTTAGCATCTTCTGTAGCCCAGTGAATCACAGCATGTTATTAAAAATCAGTGTTGGCTCTTACCATCCCTCATTTCCTAATTGTTTTGTGCTATGTGGCAGGTACGATGCTTCTGAGAAGCTTAAGTAGTTTCTATGTTGCTGCTACACTGCATCTACCCTTGTTTTTTGATGTCTTTTTCTAGAGAAGATAAGGAAATATAGAGCATGGGATCCCTGTGTGTTTCACACACAGCTCAGGTAGGGGAGAGGAGGAGAGGGACATGATGATGAAGGCACTCTTCTAGCTCTTTCAGCATAGACTTTTCATTCAGTATTGAGAGGAAAAATGGGGAAATCACTCAGTAGCTAAGGCATGTGAAGTATGTAAAAGAAAATTCCAGGTATACAGGTAAGCCAAACTTAAAGAAATGCATGGAAAATGGATATATGTACATCTGTATGGAAACATATAGACGCAAATATATATGTACCTATATGCAAAATAAATAAATGAATAAATAAAATAAATAAATAAACAAATGTTGTATATGTGTGTATGTAATAATATATTTATATTTATAAAGTATATGCAATAAGGGATAATGATAAAGAACATCAAGTCAGATACTCTCATTTTAAAAAAATTCTTATTAGGTCAAACATTTTTCAGGTTCTGAAAATTTTCCAAAGGGTGGAAAATTGGGCCCACTGTGTGGGTCAAGACATTAAGATTAGATAGTGACATAGAGATCTTCTCATCTGTGGGATCAGGAAATTAAACCATGAGCACAAAAGAGCAAAGTATTTTTGCACAAGTAATTCTATCCCTCTCAAGAATGCTTTAATCCTATGCCTAAATCCCTGTGAAATCTGTGAGATCTGTCTGATAGTGATGATGCAGTTTCTGATACTATTATAGCACATAATAAACACAGTGAAAGTCAGCACTGTGCTGTGGAGACAAGGCTTCCTAATTTAAATATGTTTGAAGAGTTATCAGGAACACTAATGAGTACTACTCACTGAGTCCATGATTAGCCAAAATGTAGTTATTCAATAACATTTCCTGAAACCTTCATGCACACTATGAAAAATAAATGACTTTTTTTCCAGTGTTGTGTTCAAAAATTAAGAAAATTGACCCGGTGACAGGCAGTAAAAAGACAAAGAGCATATCAGCATGGGCATATCTATGCAGAGAGGAATCAGTGAAGTGAAAATAGAGGGATATTATGTGCCTGTACAAGTTTTGTGTTCAATACTACAAATGGAGAAGTTTGGGAGGTGAATGGTTTGGTCTGGAGAATTCCACTAGCAAAGGCACCCATGGCTGAAAACTGACCTTTTTGCCATAACTCTGCATATAAGACTCCAAGAGAAGGATAAAGGAACTTTCACACGGCTTTCAAACCCAACTGAAAATTCTTCTAAATTAAAAAATCCTAATTGGAGCAGTGTGAATATGAATGTTTATTGTCTGAAGCACTTTTGCAAGCCATAAGAAGAGACATCTCTTGATATCTCTTGGGGAACCAGTTGCTGGATGGGAATTTTGTCTTCAGATACTTGTGATAATTCTTTCTTTAATTTCTTTAAATTTTCTTTGTGTTCTTTTTTTGCTTCCTTTCTAAAATAGAAAATTTGAAAGTGATACATCAGTCAATTGAAAAAAAGACATCTATGTGAGAATTAAATTTAAAACTGTCATGCATGATTATTTTACATGCGTTCAGCCTTACAACCTGAGTAAGAGTTGTGTTTTAAACCCTCTTATATACTTAATTTTATTAATTATTTTCCTATGAGCACTTTAAAGCTGTTTTTTGAAGTAACACAGTCCCACAGAGAGACACAATGCACAGGTATTCTTGTTTCTGCGATACTGTCCCTGCCCATTCCTTAGTAAGGTAATGTCATGTATCAGGTAAATGGGTTAATAAAGTAATTTCATACTGTAAATGGCCTCAATCTGAATATTTCACTTGAGAAAAGTGTCAAAAATTAGCTTTTCACTTCACTGTGAAGATGATGCCTCACTGATGCTTTGGAGGGTTACTCCAAGATCAGACTCTCCATCTATTGGGATCTACTGGTAATGATGTAAAGCATGCAAAATGCCATGGGAATCCTTTGTGTTTGCTTGTGTTGATTTTTTACTGGGTTCAGAATGAATCACGTGAGATAGTCACTTAAACTTTATCCTGTAAATAACTGACGCCTTTTGGTGCAATAAAGTGTTAGAACTTTCATTCTCTGTATATGGTTTAAAAAAGAAATTTACTTAAGAAAGAGAAATATGACCAGCATATTTCTGCCACTAGAAAATTCCAGTCGGTTTCTACACCAGGATATTACTGTATTTTCCACAATAAAACAGAGAATATGCAATATTATGCACATTACAATGATTATTATACTAATGCTGACTACCTTATTATCCTATAATCTTCCTTAAATAATTTGATTTTACACTTTGCTGGTTTGCCTCAGCGAATTAAGTAAATGCATTAAGAATGAAGATGGGTAATAAACTGTTTTCCACACATGAAACAAAATTTAACTGATATTCTGAGGTAAATTGTAATTATAGCCCTTATTTGTAAAGATGTCCTCTGAGTTTGTTGAATTTTGGAAAGATTCACAAAGAAAGGATAGAGGACCTGAAAATGTAGGTGACAATACGCCACAGGCTACTTTCCGGACTTCTATGCAGACTGTGCTTGTGTAGAAATTCTTTTAAATACTTGGGAATTGTACAGATTGAGAAAAGGCAAAGAAAAAGAAAAGGAGACCAAGAGAATATGACTTCTTGAAAGTTTTTTGAAAACCAGTTTTTTGCAGAGGATTTTCTCAGCTATCCACCCATGCATAATCGTATGAGAGGAACATCTTTACAAAAGATGCGCTGATATATATATGACAGGATGGTAGATACTTCTTTTGATTGTTTCTATTTTTCATGACCAGTTTGGTTTTAAATGACGTTCAGAGCCCTCAGGAGAGCCTGATATAAACATCTGGTCACATCCTGCACTTTCAATGCAGTCCATCAGAGGAAGGGCACCATGCCATACTGCTGTCTTTCTAAAACAATCACGTAATCAAAAGTGCAATAATCCATCACCTCTGCACAGGCAAGGATCATAACCCAGTTCGGAGTATTTCTAGTGAGCTGAATATTTTTTATGTCCCCATATTTGATTTGTGGGATGAAGTTGAAATAATAAGAAGCTGATGAATAGAATTTCAGACTATGGGACAGGAATGGAGGTGAGGTGACAGTGTCTATTCTGTCTATCATTGGTCAATGTGCCCTTCACAGAAACATTACTTCAGAATTATTTTTTCAAGTTTTTTGAGGTTTCATTTTTAAATGGTGGGGGGAGGAGTTGAGTGTGTGTGGTTTTTGTGGTGTTGGGTTTTTTGTTATGTTTTTTTTTTTTGAGGAGGAAACAAATGAGACTAAGGCAATAGAAGCCCTTTGATATTGCATCTTTAAGAAGGATTTTTTGCCAGCAGTTTCGATGCCAGCATGCCAGGCAGCAGTGGGGTCTTGCAGTGCAGCTTCCTCTGCTGTTGGCAGGCAGGGTGTTCACATTTCTGTTGTGGACACATTTGACAAAAGCTGTGATGGAATGAATGAAGCAGCCCTAAGACAAGAAGCTTCTGGACTGAAGCATGAAGGTTACCGCTGCTGGTACCTGACAAGTGCACGTGATCAGGTGCCCCCAGAAGAGAACAACATGCCCAGGAACATCTGAGCACTGCAATGGAGGTAAAAGGAGCCATGTTAGGGCAGAGGTAACGGCCTGAGGGGAGGGCTACCATCTTGTGCGTTGTTCTTCTCTATTTCGGGCAGCAAGGAAATGCCCATGACCTAAGTCAGATTTAGATTGAAACATTCCTCAAATGCAGCTGCACTTCCAGGACTAAGTTACAATCATGGGCAAGAAGGGGAGGAAATTGATCCTAGGATACAGAAATGTAGAAGCTGATGTTTCCTCTCTGATACAGTTGGTATACTTGCAACAGAATGAGGTCTTCAACGTGAACTCCAGTTTAGGCAATTCAGTTCAAAGACTCCAAGGTCCTGAAAAGATAGTTTTGTGTGTATCTGCTATTTTGCTAAAAGGCGGCTTATTTGAATTCATGGATGTATATTTTAAAATATAAACTATAGCAGACATACCCCTGAATTTTTGTTGTATAGCAATACTTTTTTTAGCAAGTTTTGCAATATTAGTAAACAACGGGAGTTGCTATGAACACTTTGGGGAGTGCTTTTTTCTGTGAAACTGCCTTCTGTATCATGGTTTTTGGCTTGGCTTTCCATCCTTTTAGGAAACAAAACTGTAAAATTATTTTCCTAACACATTTTTAATTATAATGTTATTTCTTTTATTTTTGAAAAGTGACATTTTGAAATCTTATTTTTAGATATGAGAGTAAGAAAACATGCTTTATTGAAAGGAATAGTTAAGACTGGATATAACATGATCGAGTTAAAATTTATAGCAGTTGAGAGGTTTTAGAACACGACAGCTGAAACATACAGTTTCCTGCAGAGAAGGATTTATGAAATGCTACAGGGGGCAGGGAAGGATGCATTGCAATATGGCCTTTCCCACAGAGAGGGATCTTACAGAAATCTAATCTAAAATTGCCTTGCTTTTATAGGCATCTAAAATGAAGCACACCTCATTTATCTGCGGCAAGTGTCTGGACTCTGATTTTCCCCAGAGAAACTGCAGGGAAAACTTGAAAGAATCCTATAAGCTTTACATATGACTGGCTACTTAGGAATCTACTAAATTAAGTCATGACTTTCAAGTGGGAATCCCATCCTCTGTTCTATTTTTCAGTTGGTCTTTTTCTGAAAGACGTTGTAGGCAGTCAATTCCTCTGTGCCTATTTAACCAGTCAGCATTATGTGACATTGCATTAGCTTTTCCTGCAGCAGCAGAGGAAGCAATGCTCTTTCTTACTGGGAGAGCAAAACAGCAAAACCATTGAAGTGGCAAGATATTACCAGACTTTTAGGCCAACTTCATTTACAGCTAAATTACTTTAAAAGAGTATTTGAGGGGAAAAGAACGCTTATAGGTAGGATGTTGTAATAACCCTTTCCAGGTGCATATTGCAGATTGCCCCTATGATTACCAGAAATACTGCTACGTTAAGACCTCCTCATTATTCCTGGTACTGTCTACATGTTAGGAAACTCCTCACTGTGGTTTCAGCTCAATTTTGAGTCTTAGACTTAGTTCTCTTAAGTCTGTCAATCTGCTGCAGTTGTGTTCATAGAGGAGACTGTGCGGCATGTAGCCAGGTGAAGGACTTGCATGATTTAAGTCTCCTTACTTTCTTGTCTCTGAGCTCTGGAGTCAATTGAACACGAGTGACTTGCAGAGAAAAAGAGCCAGGAGCTGCTCAACCTGCCCTTCTGCTGGATTTTGCCTCTGTTTTAATCCCATAGCAGAGGTGACCCAGCCTCCAGCACAAAGGTCACTGCAAAGGAGTCTTGAGGATTTCCAGCAGGATGAGGCTCTATCATTAGGAGTAGCACCTTGAATTGATGATTCCACTGGCTCCAGTGGTCATCCCATCATCTGGGACTTGGCATTTGACATACTGGGCTTGAATGTGCTGTTTTCTGTCATCTTAAAGCAAGGGGAAGCAGCTCATCTTCAGATACTTGTTCAGGGCTTCATTGTGCAACACTGCAAAACAAAATCTTTGAAGACAGAAAGTAAACTGGGTGAAGATGGTTACTTTTTTCAGGGCAGAGAGGGAGATACGTGGCTGCAGGGAACACTAGGAAGGCATATTGCACTCACTTTCACAAGTGTATCAGGGCAAACAAAAAAGGTTTTGCAAGACCATCTGGTGTCAAACACTTTACAAGTTTGAGATAAAGTTAGAAGGGACAAAAGAGGACACTAGAAAAGTCAAAATAGGTCAAAGAAGGATTTCTTCTTGAAACATCAATGCTGACACACTGAAACAGATGGGTGACCTGAAAGATTTTCTTTTGTCACTTTGAATAATGTGCCTGCAAGTGTAAATAAATATCTATGAATTTATTCATACCTGCACATGTACAGAGTCACCACTCTCCACTGCTGCTGGAGAGCAGAAACACACTGTTTATGCTACTGGTAGCAGCGGTACCTGGGAGTGGCCCAGGAGACCCTTACCTGAGGGGTGTTGAGAAAGGTTCAGCTACAAAAAGGTTTATGAGTGAGGTCAGTCCACAGTTGATGGATCTTCTGGATAAAGTTGCTCTTTGAATAAATAAATTAAAAAAAAGGAGAAAGATTAAAAATTAAAAAAGGAGAAAGGGAAAATACTCACAAGTGTTCAGCTTGGGAACTGCAGGGACAGGGTCCCAGACAAGTGCCCTCCTCTGGGGCACTCCCTTGCAGGGAGCAAGGAGATGGGGTATTCTCATGCCAGTGATGCTCATGGTACCTGAACAGGAGAACCTGCTATAACAACATCATCAGGATTTGCAAGTGCAAGGCTGTGAGAGCAACAATAAGAGTACAATAGGATGGGAAGAATAAGGGGAAAATATTGGCACAGACACCCTGGAAATGCAACCTCAGTGGCTTAGGTAAAAGGTTACAAAGTCATAAATAGTAAGCTTTTAACATTACTAAGACTAAGGCAATAAAGTGCCTAAGACACAGCGGAACAAGACAGATTTAGCTTTTATTACAGCTGCATCTGTGAAAGTAAACAGATACACTTGAGAGGCAGGTACAGGGAGTCTAAGGACATTTTTAAAGGCTCAATTCAGCAAAGCACTGAAGTGCAGGAGTCTTTTTATTCAAATACTCCGCTGGTTTCCCAGTGCTTTGTGGGGATGCTCTTTGTTCATGGGAGAAAAGAGAGCTATCAGTGATAGCCAGTATGCCTCTCAGTTTCTGTTATAAATCTGTTGGTGTTTTCCTGTCATATCAGGCTTTTGTAAGCAGAAGTGCCTGGAAAGGCCACCTCTTTAGTGGCTGTGCAGCAACAGATTTGGACACTGTAAAAGTGACATGTGTAGTTGGATGAACCTTTATGATGCCTCCTTTACAGGTAGATTAGTCATAAGCAGCAAGGGCGCTACAAGCATAAACTACCTGGAGTTTGCAGGTAGACACAGCACAATAGCTGTGTAGCTACTTGCTTGTAGCTTCAATACCAGCTTATCCTGGTGTTCATGTGGGACTGGAATAGAAATACAGAACGGAGAAGTGAAGGACAAAAGGCGTCAAGGCCTGGTGTTGGTTAAAAAAATGGTTAGCATGTCATCCACTGACATTTCCAGTTTGAAAACAGATGACTCTGACTCACTGAAGTGTGGTATAGACCAATGTCTGGGATCGAGTCAGCCATGTGGAAATGTCCGGGGAATTCAATGACTCACTCTCAGTTTTAACAGTACCAGAAGTCATTTTGAACTGGGCAGCTCCTCTCATCCAGCTGACTTCAAGGTATTAAGATGACCCTTAAAGGCCTATGAGAACTCTCACCATCCTTTTGTGCTTTTTTGTATTTAAACTCAGAAGTTTCCACAAGGTGAGGTGAGATGCTGAACATTCAGTTCCTTTTTCCTGAGTGCTGAGAGAAATTATCTTGTGTAATCTGCACAGTGCCTCCACCAACACTGAATGAGTTTCATAACAGCAAAATATATATCTATATATATTCCAGTTCAGTTATGAATACTTAGAAATAAGCAATATTG
>NW_010171049.1:0-8137 GCF_000695765.1 Mesitornis unicolor | reverse complement strand
TTATCCCTACAGGAACCTTGTCTTATAGCAGTGCTCTGTAAGTGTCACAGCAAGTGCTACTGGTTCTGTACATGCAGACAAGGAGAACATCAGCTGTCCGCAGGGACATGGCAGCACACCAGCTGTGTAGCTCTTCTTGCTCTCCTCATTTGCACACAAAGCTTCCAGCCAGCAAAATACAGAAGATGGGGGAAGATGATGGACCTGAATGTACTAGTATCTCTCTCCTGTATCTCTGAGGATGCTGAGAATGATTGCTTCTGTGAATAAGTGATTTTAGCTGGGCATTTCTACTCTTTCTGCTTCTTTCCTTGCATTGCTGTTGCTCTGATTTCCAGTGGGGAATGGGTCATATTTTTTTTATATAATTTTTTTTTTTTAGCACTTAGTGCAGCAGTTATTTGCCTATGTCAGGGGCTCCCATCTGCTTTAACCTTGGAAGATCTGGCTAGGCTTTGGACTAACTGAGGATGAAGGGCTGCAAAGAACCTTTCTTCCACCACAGTGACTCACTCTGAATGGCAGGATATACAAGCTCCAGCTCACAGAATAACTCTAGATACAGAGTAAATCTCTATCCTGGGCTTGTGTCAGACACTGATATCTTGAAGAAAGCATTTTGTGGAGGTAAAGAGGACATTAGCCTTTGTATCTTGATTTTTGCCCCCAAATCAGTGGCGATTCACATTCTATATAGCTGCAGCTCCTCCAGCATGTCCTACCATGTTTGTTTTCAGGCTCAGGAAGACGGAACTCCTGTGTAGTCCCTTCCCCCTGACTAACATTGGTGTTATTTCTGCCCCTGGTTCCCAGAACTGGGAACATCTAGAAAGACTTAGACCGAGGAAGACCTAGAAACCACACAAATCCACAGAATAAACTCAGGTCTGGGATTGTTCTTGGATGAGTAAGTCCTCACTGGTACACCTGCGTGTTGGGGCACCCATGTGCTCAGATGACTCAGAGCTGGTTAAAGCCAAGTGAAATCAGAGATACACATTTTTGGCTATCTCAGTGCAGAGAGACCTGTGTCTGGGCGGGATTGCCCAGTTTTTTCACAGAGCCCACAATGTCAGAATTTCTCATCACTGGTTTCCCTCTTCTGTAATAGTGAAGACTTCAGGCTTTTTATAATGGTGACTGTATTAGAGCTACAAAGCAAATGCCCAGATTTAAATTTAAATTTATTGGATCAGCCTAAGAATGTAGAATAATATTTCTGTTTTCATTTGGAACTCTGAGGTGACTCTAGTCAGTGTGCTTTAGAAAGGCACACTGAAGCATTTAATTTAGCAAATAGGTATCTACATGAACAAAAATTAAACAGCCATCTTGTTTTTTACCTAAGAAGCAATTAAATATGTTAAGGGATTAGATTTCACACATTTTATGTTAATACACAAGAGGCTTGTTCCTAAGCCTAGTGTTCTCAGCTATAAACTGAACATTAGGTAGAAATTTCACAGTACAATTCTAAGCATGTAAAGAAGATAAGTTTATAATCCCCATACAAAATAATCAAAGCATTATACCACCTGGCAAATGTTACAGAAATGAAGCTGGATTTCATTTAGGTAGAGCCACTGTAATAGAAGATTTCAAGGCTGGGTGATATATTAACATCCATCTGTTTAAAGAAAAGTTAATTGCCTTTAAAAAAAAATAGAGTCCAGTAAATTATATAAAGCAACTGGTAATTAATAGGAGCACGTTTTAAAGTGAAAAGCAATTGGAAATTATTCTGAGAACTGTTTTTCCAGGCACACAATAGAGCCAAGTTTTATTAAAGGCCAGAGAAAGAGATCAATTAATAAATACACCTGCTTAGCTGTAAAACTAAGGTGAACGAAAAAGTTCGTCATGCTTTATCAAAACATGCAGCTTCATTTTAAACTTTTTTTAAAGAGTCACCTTATTTTCAACGTGCTCTAAAGTAACATCTTTAAATAACCTATGAGATACACAGAGAATAGCAATAAAAATGCGTACTTGGCCAGGGCTTGCAAAAATTTATAATGATTTAAAAGTGTCTATATAAAAATGTCCTTCTAATTCCTTCATAGCTGACAAATTTGCTTTAAAAACTGGATTTAAAAGTCAGTTAATTAAGGAATCAGCAAGAATACCGGAATAGTAGTGACATAAAGAGGCTAGTCTTTGTAATAGGGAGTATTTCTTTCATAAAGTGCAGATGTATAGAGAGGAGTCAGAAAGGCTTTAAGGCATGCCATTCTGACTTTGCTTCTGCACATTTGTCCTTGTGGAAAATTAATTTCACATGAGACATTAAGACAGGAATGAGGAGAAGACTCAAATCAGGGTTCTTTTTTGTTAATTTATGTTTCATCTGCCTGACCACCTGCAGGGAAAACTTTACACAACTTTTGACATGTCATTAGCATAGACCTCAGATTCCCTGCTACTAACTGTGTCTGTTTTATCTCTGCTGTCAAACTTGTTCACAGTGTGAGCAATCTCTTTTGGATCTTCAAGGACACATGGGAAGTGTTTTATTGTCCCTGCAGAGCTAGCCATAATACACTAACAAGTCAGCATAAGGATATCTAAATGTTGCAAACAACACAAGCAAATTCATTTCCGTGTGCATGTTTCTCCATTTTGAATAAAATCTACTCCAAGCAACTGATAATGAGACAGAAAAACAAACAGTAAAGCAACTCTTTCCACCTCTTTAGTTTTCCTTCAAAGCAAATTTTGTTCGCATCTCAGAAACCAAGTTTCTCAGGCACAGGTTTAAACCCATTACTCCAAATATATCCATGCTGAGAAGCATATGAAGTACAGATGCACTAGATGCCATATCCATGCAAAAGTTTTGTTCATAAAACATTTCAGCTGTAAATGTTGCTTCTTATCTAAGAACTTCAGAAAAGTGCTTCAGTATTCACTTAGCTCTTCAATTTCTTTTCAGTGTTATTAGACAGTGAAGTGGGTTTGTTTCCAAAGAGGAAATTTCTTGTAGAAGCCAAGAACCTGCAGTTGTGCAGAGCCTGTTGGTTGCAAAAGGGTTTTCAGTGTGTTTGTTTCCCATACAGAACACTGGAGTCTGAGCGCGAGTCTCACTGTTACTGCGGCCTAGGTTCATAACAGGATACTTTTGAGACAAGTGGATACGCAGGATGAGTCTTTCTCAGAATCTGGGATCTTATTCCTCAAATGGAGCATGACTGACTACATGGCAGTCAGCCAGCTACCAACCTTGTGTCAAATACACCTCTCATTTTCTGCTTCTAGTTTTTAACTCCGTAAAACTTTCCTTGGAAACAGTCTTAGATTCACTACAGCTGAACAGTTCTTTTGGGATTGCTTTTGTCTTTTTAATTTTTCAGTCCTGGAAGAACTTGAAAGCTAGAGCAAAACACAAAGGTATTACAAACACATTGCAGGACTGTGATACCATGAATTTGAAAACCCTGGAGCCTGGTTTTGCTGAGGATTTTATAGATTTGTTTGTACTTCATCAAGCATAATAACTCTTATTGATTTTGCATGGAAATCTTTTCATCGCAAAACACTAGAACTGTAGAAACTGCATAGCAGTTCTTCATAAAAAGGCTGCAAAATTCTTGTTTATGGGCATAAGACCCCTGCAGGGTTAGACTGACAGTTCATGTAGCCCTTTATGCTGTCTTTGACAGCAACAGAATGTCCGTGGCAAGGGTTTGCCCTTCTCAGGAGGAGTGCTCCTCTTGCAGGGTTTGTCTGCGTATAACTTCAGTTTACGCTGAGAAGGATCGCTGGCCACGCTGTCAACAGCATTGAGTCTCTCGCTCTTTTTATTTGTCCTTTTTGGTAGCTCTGTGCTATATGGGCAAATGTTGCATGTACACAAAGTTAGAAGCTTTGGCTTACATGAAAGTGCCAGTATAGATGTAGAAGTTCTCCTGAGGTGTTTTACAAAGTTAGTCATTATGTGCTGAATTCCATTATCTAGTATGGGATGTGTATCTAAACTAAATCCTTTACCATAATGTGATAGCTGTAGGACTGAAAAGGGTCTCTTTCATTACTGCTATTGTAACTAAGATATAAAATCACTTCCTAAACAGATCAAATTATTATATACATATATATATTTTTTTTTATAATGTGATAATCTAACACTATCTTTGCTCTCACAGCTCCTACCAACAGGTTCTTTTAGAGCCAATACTCGTCAATCTCGGTTTTTGAGCCTGTGTTTAGTCACAAAAAATTTGTACCTAAGGGTGCTTGAGAGGATGTTCCTTCAATACAACAGCCAAATCATTTCTGGTTTCCTCCTGTTAAAAAGCCTTTACACTCTCTTGATTATCTTACAAATCCATTTCTGCAGCTGTTCTCTAGATTCACCTATCTTGATTAGAAGTTGCATATGTCTAGTGAAAATACGTCATCTGATGTATTCCAAAATTGCTTTTCCCTGTTTTCACAACGACAGCCTATTGCTGGGTTATGAACATCCTATAACCAACCAAAACACACAAGCTTGCTTTCCATCATTCCAAATCAATGAGCCCCAAAATTTCTTGAAGTCCAGGACACATGCTGTAAAGCAAAAGTGCAATATCCAGTTCTGCATGGTCCATTAAAAGGTGCTTCTAACAACTGTGAATAGCTCCCACCAGGAAACAAGAAAGCAGGTTGTGCAATATAGAAGTAGTGTCTCATGTTCCACGTTAATCTGGGTGTATCTGTTTTGCAACAGCCATATGTGGGTTATTACTGCATGTCAGAGGAGTTATTTGTAACTAGGGACAGTACAGGCAAGCAACTGGCATATAGATTAATATTATGCATAGTCAATTAGACAGCTTCACAGTACAAATTGAAGTCTTGCTAGTATACATAGCAACAGCAGTGTTCTGTGGCTGCCAGGACCTCTTTTGGTGTCACTTTCACAGCTTACCCTGTAGGTTTCAGACATCTTTTGTAGCTTTAGATTAAACCAAGATTTCTGAACTGCTTAAATTACTCGATATACATTTTCCAGATTCTTTGACTTGCAACTGCTATTTGTCATGTCTTTCCATGGTGCTAAAAGGGAACATCAGACACAATCAATGATTATATATGTTATATATATGTATAGAAAAATATACATACGTGGTACTTGTATAATAACAGTGGCTTGAGGTCCATCCTTGCAATTTTAATGGTTCTTGCAATTCTGTGTTTAGAAGGGTCATAGATAATGTTTTGCACTGTCCTATGGAAACACTAAAGCAGAATTGTTTGCTGAAATCTTCTTCCCACTGTCACGTCTAGGTCTGCAGAATGGTTTGGTGTGACAGGAAAAGGTTCTGCAAGGTTCCTCTTCATCATCTTTGCAATATGATGGGTATTTCCCAGTCACCTTGTCAATGAAGAGCTCTGTCTTGAAGCCCTCTGCTTTCTTTTCCAGGGTCTCAGGAGACTGCAGGGTCAACCAGGATGGGAGCAGCTGCCTGAGTATCCTGAGAGTAGGCTGTGGGGCTTGGCTGCCTAATACTCACATTTCAGAACTTGTCTCCTCTTATTCAGAGTCACACAGATATTAAGTGCACTTTGTGCACTATATCTCTCCTGAAACTATTATTACTGGGAACAGCTGGCTTCACTGTTGCTCACTTGTCTCTGAAAAGGAGCTGGTCATTACAGTGAAGTGTTCTATTCCCTTTTTATATCTCCTCTCCTGACTCAGATTTTCAGAGGACCTTGAGGAAAAACTGCACCAGGCCCTCATAACTGCAGAAAACATGGCTTCTTGAATGCTCCTTGGTCTATGGTGGGTGGCTTAGAGTGCCTTTGCCTCCTCCACCATTCAGCTCGGCCAGTAAATTCAGAGGAGAATGTCACCAGCGTGACATCCTCCCTCTAAGAGGTACATGGTGAGAGCACAGGGCAGTTGGCATTTAGTCTTAGGTAAAGTGTAGGATTGATCCCTTACTGTAGCCAGACTCCACCTCTGAAAAACAGTTTTGTGGATGATAAAGCATTTGGCATTTCCTCTGACTCAAAAAATAAGTTAAAAAAATCCTGATAGTCCAGCACTTTTCTTGCATAGTTGCTATACTGGTATAGAAGAGGGCCTGTTTTTAAACCACAGAGTGACAAGGAAGTGACCTCTGCAGAGTGGGGTCTGCTAGGTAGCGATGTATTTATGAATGATCAAAACTAGACCTGTTATCTGAATGGGCCTGTTGGGGTTAGCGCTGGTGCCATTCCTCATTCTACTTTGGAAAGAAGTCAGAGGCATCAAGGTGGTCCAGAAAGTACTGATGACCAGCCTAAATATGCCATGTCAGAACACTCTGGATGCAGGAAGCTTTTTGCAAGGGATTTAAAATTTGGTGACTGCTTCTTACCCAGGCATTCTCATGAAATTACTTTTCCTTGCCTGTAGGGCTGAGGATGAAGAGGAAACCTGAACATACTAGGAAATACGCTAGGCCTTTGCTTATTGAATTCAAGCTGCTCTGAGAGTGAGATGGAAGGAGCAATTCCTGGTCACAGGAGGAGTCTGTGAATAAGATTACTGCACCCTACCTAATTTCATTCTGATGGCTTCTCTTACTATGCAGGAGCATAACACTTAAAAAATGAGCAATTCCTGGTCACAGGAGGAGTCTGTGAATAAGATTACTGCACCCTACCTAATTTCATTCTGATGGGTAATCACTGCTTCTCTTACTATGCAGGAGCATAACATTTAAAAAATAGCAGACAAAATAGTCTACTTCAGCCATGTGCCAGGTTTTGAAGTTCTTAACTAAGGAAAAATCAAGCAGTTCAGAGACTATGCAGGCCAGTAGAAAGAGCAAATGGCCCCCTGAACAACCCCACTTCTCTGCTTTATGGGAACCTAGTTTTAACTTAAGTACTCTCTCATTCTGATATTCACAGGAACTTAGGTGAAATCCCACAGTAGGTAAATGAACTTCTTTCTTATCTCATATCCTGGAAACAGGACAGAAATCAGAAAACTAGGTAGAATTATTTGTAACCATTATTTAGCAGACATTTTAAGGTATGCTATTTATGAACAAATATGTATCTATTAAAAAGCTTGACTCTGACGATTCCTTCTTTCACAACTGGTTTGAAAGAAGTATCAAAAAGCTACTGTGTGCAGTCCTGTACATTCACTACTGTTGCATTTTAAAATGCCTTTGTGTGTGTGCTTATGGAACTTGAAGGTCTTACTAAATATCTTGCCAGTTGTCTCTGTGAGACCTCAGTGCAGAGGCCCTTAGGCCAAGAATGTACATTTACAGGCAGGACACCTCCTGTACGCTCTGAAGATACCACTGGGTTAGACAAAGTACTAACCAGGTAATAGATTTTCAGCAATGACTCACACTCCCCTGACTGCAATTGCTGATGTTCTGGCACTATTTGGAAATCTATGCCACAAGTTAGAGCTTTCTGCACTTCCAGATCCTAGCACGAAGTGTGACTGCATGCATAGGCTTTGCTTTTAAAAAATGTGAATATCTTGAATTTTCCCATAAGTTGTTTCCCACTTTCCTTCATATACTCCAAGGAATCAGGTAGAAATTGGCTTCCTCATTTTGCCATTTCCAATTTCTGAGTAGACGCCTGTGCTTTTCTAACAATTTCTTTTCAACTTTTTACCCTAATGTAGTTCTGACAATTATGAAGTTGTCTTTTCTCATTCATGTAAACCACTGAAACAATGCCCTTTCCTGCCACTGGTGCAGTGGACATTCACCAGAGGTTTCCTTCCAATTACATGCCTCACTGGGCCTTTCCTCATTTAAATATTCTCTCATTTTTCCTTTGTTCTAAGATACCGATATTGCTACTCAGCAAAGTCAAGTTCTGTCAGGGTTCATAGTCTCTGTTCCCACAAAATGCTTGTGCTGTTTGAAATGCTGAAGTCTGAAAATCATTTGGTTTTGTAAAGGGGATAAAGGAGAGTTTTTGTGTGATTCTCCACCTCTGAAAGGGATTTTGTGTGGATGCACTCTGATTTTTATGTAGCTATAAATGTAGTTACTCAGCAACACAACCTGAGACTTATCCTTCCTTTTCTGTCAGTGTTTGTTGTTCACAGTCATAGGGGAAGGCTTTGTTTTAGTGGACACTGTGCAAATAAAGCCTGGGCTTCACAAATCACAGAATCACACAGAAT
>NW_010171048.1:102601-106387 GCF_000695765.1 Mesitornis unicolor | reverse complement strand
TCAGGAGGAAGGAACCAGGCTCTTCTCAGTGGTAGCCAATGACAGAACAAGGTGCAATGGGTGCAAGCTGGAACATAGGAGGTTCAATCTGAACACAAGGAAAACTTTTTTACTGACAGGGTGACAGAGCACTGGACCAGGCTGCCCAGAGAGATTGTGGAGTCTCCTTCTCTGCAGACATTCAAAACCTGCCTGGACGTGTTCCTGTGTGACCTAGTCTAGGTGATCCTGCTCTGGCAGGGGGGTTGGACTAGACGATCTTTCGAGGTCCCTTCCAACTCCTAATATTCTGTGATTCTGTGATTCTGTGAAATCAGCTGTGCAGGGATATCCAGAAAGCAGCTGATGCTGCCCACTCAGGTCTCTGTACAAGACACTTTTGAAAAAAAAAGAGACAGAATATGAAGATACGTGACTCTTCAGGGTTTTTTTACTTTGTACTGCCAGAGTCCAGTTAACGAGATTGTATGTTAACAAGGTTGTATAATGGCTCTTGTATCTAATTTAGAGATTCATTTTTCTCCCTACAGAATGAGCTCAATATGGGGTTCAATCCAGGGTTAAACTCTTGCTGCTCTGTATTGTCTATGTTATTAATGCCTGCAAATAAAAATGACTGGAGAAACTTGTCTCCATAGAAACCAGCATCTAACTAAATCTAAGAAGAAATTTCCTTGCTTCTTTCTCTTTCACCAGACCAGACCAAGAAGAACATGATGTTCTCATAGAATGAAATGACTTTGTAATTTAAATATGTAGACTTCCATGCCTCCCTCCATAAACCATTTATTTCTCTTAACAGTGTCACTGTTATTATCATCATATTCTCAATGCATTAACATCTCTTTATCTGTAAAAGAACAGGGTAATTTTGATCATAAAATGCACTAACATTGGTTAGAATCCTGCAGCCTGTTCTTAAAGAATAAGCAGAAAAATTCAGATAATTCCCATTAAAAATTATTTTCAAAATTATTGTAGTTATTTCCTCTATTATGACATTGATTTTCCCCCAGAAAGTAAATGTTGCACAACCCCCATTATTCAGACCATGTGGTGCTGTTTTTCTCTAGTATATTGACACATATAAGACTGAGGTCTTCCAGACTTATGAAAACTAGAAGTCAAATCATTGTAGCGAACTACAGCATAACATAGAGTATAGTGCATCAAGTTTTGTGTCTAGGGTTACATTAGTTGTTTTTCTTTGAATGTCTTCTCTTACTTCTTCTAGAGATTTTGTGCTATCAGAATTTGAGGACTCTGGCCATTTGTCTGGGATTTTCAGATTCCTCGCAAGCTAAGCCAGAGTGGTAGTTCTGTACAGACACATGGAAGTAATGCACATGTCAAAGATGGATATTCTTCTGGTCTGTAAGTACCCTGATGCCATACATTGGATTGCTGAGATTAGCTCCGTCATGCAGATAGAGTAGATCTGAAACGCACTGAGATGACTTGGCTTGTGTTACATAAGTAGTCTGAGACACAACAAACTTTCTGTAAGTGTGCAAAATACAGCTCATATGAGGTGTACCTCTGCACCCCAGACACAGAACTTACACACATGTTTCTGTATGAGACTTCCAAACCTTTGTCCTTTATGTCTAAACTTTCAAAATTCACTCAAAGAACTTTTCTACTTTAGGATATAAAAATCGATTTAAATAAGAGATACCAAACTCCTTATCTTGTCACATTTTTCTCATGTTATATGTAATTCTGAGTTAAAGGCAGCCTTATGATACATGACTTCTAAGCACAGGACCAGTATCATGACAGCGAGTTCTGAAAACAGAAAAGCCTCACAACTTCTGTCTTTTCTGTCACTGTAGAGGCCATTGCTGCTTAGATCATAGAATAATAGAATCATGGGGTTTTGTTTTGGGTTAATGTTTAAAGAGATTTTTAAAGATCATCTAGTCCAACCCTCCTGCAGTGAGCAGTGACATCTTTAGCTACATTAGGTTGCTCAGAGACTCATTCCATGGGTGGGACATCTACAACCTTTCTGGCCAACATGTTCCAGTGTTTCACCACCCTCATAATAAAAAAATTCTTCCTTATATCTGTCTAAATCTACCCTCTTTCAGTTTGAATTAATTTCCTCTTGTCCTATTGCAATAGAGCCTGCTAAAATGATTGTCCTCATTTTTCTTATGGTCCCCTGTAAGTATGGAAATCCCACAATATGGTCTCCCCAGAGCTTTCTTCTCTCCATGCTGAACAACCCCAACACTCTCAGCCCTTCTGCATAGGAGAGATGTTCTGTTCCTCTGATCATTTCTGTGGCTTTCCTCTGGACCTGCTCCAACAGGTCTATGTCTTTTCTATGCTGAGGACTCCAGAGCTGCGTGCAGTATCCACAGTGGGGAGTGGAACAGAGGGGCAGAATCACCTCCCTTGACCTGCTGGCCATGCTTCTTTTGATGAAACCCAGGATATGGTTGGTTTTCTGGGCTGCAAGGATTCCACTAAATAAGAAGCTGGATGTGGGCAAGCTGCCAGCTTTGCTGAGAGAAGAGCACCAAGTACACAGGAGCACTCAGGTGGAGCAGTAGGACCAGGGCATCATGTTTGTGTGTGTCACACACTTCAGACAGTTCGAGAAGTGGTAACCTGCTGGAAAATGCCAGAGTCCCTCTGAAGAGTGAGGACAGTCTGCAGTTTGTGGTCTGGCATCTTCCTGTGGTTCAGCCAGAACCCCAGCACTTTCATGGGCAGCTGAAACATAGCTGGTCATGGGGACACAGATAGGGAGTTAAAATTGGTCCTTGGTAGCACTGGGGTAGTGAGTTTGCCCACCTCTGGATGGAGCTTTCTGGAGGCCCAACCCTTTGGCAACCCACGGGCTGCAGCGAGTGTGGGTGCAAATGTGATTTACAGAGACCCCAGTGGGTGGTGCAGTGTAGGGGTATGTGCTGCATCACTGGGACATGTCTTACAGAGGGGACTGAAAAAAACCCAGGTCCTGAAGTGTGCTAGGGCTTATGCGATCATTGTTGTTCCTCAAGGTACCCAACATGGAGGATAGTTTGGATGTGTCTGAGGTAGTCTGGGGATGTCCAGTTTATGATCTTGATTTAGACTTGGTTGGTAGTCGGTAGGGTAATCTTTGGGAAAGTGCTAGTTGAGAAATATAAAGCAAAGCTTTCTGGTACAGAAGAGCAGGAAATCAGTGGGATTTTTTTTTAACTAAACCTCACAGAAAAAGACTTTTCCTGCAGGTAGCCAAAATGTTACTACCTTCCCCTACTCTTAAAACTTCCCTTTACATTTTCAGCCACTTGTGTGGTTTTATTATGTATAATATTCAAGATTTCAGTTCCTGGTTATTTCAGATGAGCACAAAGCCATCCCGTCAACACAGCCTAAGCCTCAGACATGAGAAAATACTGAAGTATGGAGCTGTATCTAATTTACTGTACAGTTGGTATTATAGACTGACAAAAAAAATTGCAGAAGTACTTAATCTCCAAATTTTGAAATTCAGTCACCGGAGGGGAAAAAACCACATCAAGTAGATAATCACATTTAATCAACACCGCAGCAACACAGATGACCAATGAAGGGGACTGGAATTTTATTGAATTTTGAGCATGTGAAAAAAATAAAATCTTTGGCTGTCACAAATGAATGTTTCTTACAAACAGGTAATTATTCGTAATGAGTGGCATAACGATTTCTCTCATTTTCCTTGGCAAATTGCATCAAGACATCAGTGATGACAGATTATAGAAAAAAAACATAAGCAAAAAGCACAATGGAGCACTCATCCTGTTCAGC
>NW_010171048.1:97401-102570 GCF_000695765.1 Mesitornis unicolor | reverse complement strand
GTGGGTGTTTGAGCTGTATTATAGCAGTGTCTTCTAGGCTTTGTAATTTAGTAGACAGACTCTTGGAGCTTTCCATCACTTTTGAAATACATTTATTTTCCTTGTGAGCTGTCATTTCTGGAAGGCATTAATTCTAAGTTTTAATTGTAAATCTTAACCGTTTGCACAAGAAACTCAAAGGCTAAGGGCAAAAATTGAACTACTATGGATAGAAAATGAAAAACACTCAAGAAAATTATAGAAACTTATCTTCAAATGTTATAAAGACAAAGGGAGCCTGGGACTTACAGCTGTAGCTGTGGCTGTTAGTCAGCATCTGCTTTTTCTTTTGTTTTGTCTTTTTTTTTTTTTTAATGAGAAATTGCCCAGCCTCTTAGCTCTGATCTTGTGTTAGCTCACAAGCAATTAATACAGGATTAGTTATTATAGTGCAATAGAAAAGGGGTAGCTTGGAGGGGACTGAATAACATTTCAAATAGATTTACTGCATTATAACTCACAAAACAATTCACATGCTATTTATTGTAATTCCATCTTGAGAAGGAGCTAATCACCTTTGCAGGATTGTAGGTGTTTATTGAAGCAGCAGAAACTGAAGGCTCCAAAACATAACTGGACTGGGTCTTTTGTGAAAAATCATGGTGAATAGACAGTGAGCCAGAATTGGTGGTGGTAAAACAAATGTGAAATCCTGGGAGACAATCTTCCTCTGTATTAAAAAAAAAAGCATGGAAAGGATTTTAAATATTTAATCAATCCAATCAAGTAATTCTGTATTCAGCAATTAGTGTTGTTAATGCATTTGAAAAATATTTGTATTGATGTTTTGCAATGAACCTGGAGTAATTTTCTTGCATATGAAAAGTAGTTTTTTTAATTTTCACTAATTGAAAAGAGAACAGTGTTTATTTAATTGTGTACATTAGTTTCTGAACAGCACAACAGTTCCACGGTAGAGATGCTTCTGAACTGTACAGTAACTAAAACATTCTTTATTCGTAGAAGTAAATAGAAAATAGCTGAAGTTGAAGGGCATAGTATTGTACAAAAAAGGCTAAGACAAAGTTAAAAGGGTCAAAATGAGGACATGGAACAACACAGTTTAATTGTCCTGGTTTCTACATCCTTAGCTACCATCTTTTGCTGTCATAAAGATAAATGAGACAGGTTTAAAAAAAAAAGAAGCAGCTTTTCCTTTCTGAAAGAGAAGATCCCATGAAAACCCCATTCTTTGTGTGGGGGAAAAACAGCAGACTCTGTTGAAAAGCTAATGCAGGATACTGAAGTTTTGACAGCAAACTATCACTTAGGTTTTTGAGGTTTTGAGATAAGCTATATTAGAGTAATTCAGGCAAACAGAGAATTAGAGTTAAAAGCAGACAGCTAGGGACCCATTTACTATTTGCAACGAACTTCTTACCACCAAAACTTGCAAAGAATCCAGATGGTTCTTTTAGCGTGCATAGCTGGAAAACCCAAAACTTTCTATGCCTGCGACCTTTTGAGTCCCTGCAGCCACACAAAGATTGTCCTACGTGTAAGGCAGCTGTCTGCTTCCCTCAGGTAGTTTCAGATCTGTTCCCTTAAGAACAAGACATGGAAATTTATGCTTTGGGTCATTAGCATAGTTGTTTGATGGTACCACTCCAAAGAGTTGCTTATGTGGTTTCTTTTATTGATCAAGCCATCAGGTGGTTGAGAATTAATGCTGCTTTGAAGGCGATGATGCAGAACAAGTCTCACCATTCTATTGCTGGCATTTTATACCAGGATGTTTCAAAATCTTCCCCATGGGCTCCACAGCCAAAAGAAGACAGTGTCACTATATTGAGCTGTACTGCATGTACCTGGGTCATGACAATCTGAGAGGATTCAAGGAATTGGCAGAGCTACAAAGACTTGGCAGTGTCCATCAGCAAGCACCTCCAGAAGCTTGCTCAGCAGTGAGAAATAAAATACTGGCACGCAGCTGGTGAGGTCTGTGGCAATGAGCAGGATCATTACATGTGAGACAGGTACACTGGCTTCCCATCACCATTCTGGGAGATGCTGCTGCCTATCTCAATAGAAAAACACAACCATCTTGAATTTCATTAACTTCCCAAGAAGCATAAGTGTGTGTACTAACTGGAAACATAAACAAATTCAGTTTTCCTGCGGATAATCTACTACATCTGTTTTAGCAATTAACTGAATTCAGAGCCTGATCTAGTTATCTCGTTGGTAAGTGTTGATTTCTTGGTGACCCAAATCTATATCTGAGGCAAACTGTAACTAGACCCTGAAGATGAGACTCTCCAGGGTAAATGGACCACTTGTGATATGGAACTGTTTCATGGGGGATGTTAAACTGCAGGGTTCCTGCAAGCATAAGCACATCTCGCTGTGTCCCATTGACTGGCAATGACCAGGCAACCCACTGAGTTATAGGCTTTTCAGCCAGACCACTTCTTATACCTAAGAGTACTTCAGCATCAGGATCAATAACTCTTACTTCCTAAAGGACTGTGTCTTGAGGTTGTGCATGAACATGGACTCTGATGTCTGAAAAAGGTTGAATTAATGCTGTAGATGAAGAGTTTTTCTTAATCCAAACACCTTTTTCCATTAGACATACAGAAACTGGCTTAGTTGGAAACATCTGCCTTTACCAGATTTGTTTAAAATTGACCCATAAGCTAAAAGTTATTAAGGAATATAAAGAAAGCAAGCTAGGCAGACATGCCTCATTTTCTTAGGAATCCAAGTGAAAAACTACTGGGACCTTTAAAGACTGAATTTGCAACTTAAACCTAAACACTAGATTTCCTGGCTAGAGATGGAAGATGAGAAAAACAATAACCGTTGAGTCTCTGGAACCATCTACAGAAACAGGCTTATACAGCATGTATTATATGGCTTGCAAGGCTGGAGCAGCTGGAGTTTTCATTTGGAAAAGCAGTGCAATAAAATGAGCAGCTGTGAAAAGCACATGGAATGGGAATTAAAATGAAAGTAAAATAAAATGTATGCCCAAGTTTTATTTTCTCATTTGAATATGGTACTGAGTTCAAAGAGGAATCATTGCAAACTGTTCAAGCTAGACAATAACATACAGAAAGGAAGAAGTCTGTGATGAATATTCACAGTTTTTCTGGATTAGTGACAATAGACTATGAAAAAGAAGAGCAATATTGTATTCAAATCTGGTGTACAAAATCCACCTGGGAAGTTCTAGGAAAGGATTTTAGATAAACTACATTATGCAGACCTTCTATCTAATGTTTTCTAATAAAATTCCCTTACTCAGTGGCTAGATCATAACACCCTAGATATTAAAAAAATCTTCAAAAGTTCCCAAAGTCTGTATTGGCTCATTTCTTTCTCAAGGTGGTGATTGCCCACAATTAGGGATTTGTGGTTTAATTAATGATTTTGCCATTATGCGATCTCTTTCTTACAGACATAGAAGTTGATCTCTGAGGATGATCAGGGGGCTGGAGCACTTCCCCTGTGAGGACAGGCTGAGAGACTGGGGGTTGTTCAGCCTGGAAAAAAGAAGGCCCCAGGGACACCTTACAGCAGCATTCCAACACCTAAAGGGCCTACAGGAAAGATGGGAAAGCACTCTTTATCAGGGAGTGTAGTGATAGGATGAGGGGCAGTAGTTTTAAACTGAAAGAGGGTGGATTTAGATTAGATCTTAAGAAGAAATTCTTTACTGTGAGGGTGGTGAGACACTGGAACAGGTTGGCCAGGGAAGTTGAGGATGCCCCTTCCCTGAAAGTGTCCAAGGCCAGGTTAGACAGGGCTTTGGGCAACCTGATCTGGTGGGAGGTGTCCCTGCCCTTGGCAGGGGCATTGGAATTATATGGTCTTTATGATCTCTTCCAACCCAAACCATTCCATGATTCTCTGATTCTCTGTTGTGGCAAGTGAATTCATAAGTGTTAATTACTAAAGCATTCATCTGTGAGATTAATTGTGAACTTCAAAGCTTGTTTCAAAAAGAGCTGAATTGAGACAGAGCAGGCTTTATTGGGGAATTCTGGAACAAATAGATTAAGTAACCTAAAAATGGAAATTTTCCTTCTGAAAATGGACACATAGCTGAGTGGAATTTGAGATGGGACCTCAGGAAATGAAGCAAGTCTAGGTGGTGAATGCAATCCCTCTCCTGTGAGAATTAGGAATATTTTACAAGCCCTCTGGTAAGCAGCCTGTGTGCACTCATTGTCAGGAGATCCTTTTTGGCCTCAGAAACTAGTGCTTCACCTTCTCAGTCCATTATCTGGTTCCTTGTTGTAGCAGCTTAAATAGCATCTGCTAAACAGATAATGAAGAGTGGATCACTGAACAATTGTCACCGAGCAATTGTGGGCAGCATAGCTCTCCTTTGCTCTTTTAATACTATAGGCTAAGACTCATTTTTCTGTCATGTGGCATGACTTTTTACTTGTGGAAATATTGCCAGTTTGGGGAGGCTGACAGTCCTGAAAAAAAAAAGTCTTCTGAAGATACTGGGACAAATTTAAATGAGTCAGAGCATGGGAAGTATAAGTGATTGAGGTGACAAATTACCACATCCTTGGCATCTCCTTTACTGTTTGTCTTGATTTATTTTATACCAAATGGCTGGCAGTAACAGAAAGGGAATGAAGAATAAAGTTTATTGCTCTTCACAGACCACATAACCAGCTACCCAGAGTGAAGGCCCCCTGCTCGTAGATTCCCCTACCAAATTTCTCCTTACAGGGAGGAAAAAGTCAGAGAGCATAATGACTCTTTTTGCTTGCAATGAAGATTTCAGAAACTCTTCGTGCTGCGAATGGGCCTTGAAATCTCCTACTGTCCCTTTATTCTGCTTTTCCTGAGCTTTGCTTACTCCAAGCTTCTCATTTGCTACTTACAGATGCTTTTATTTGATATAGTTTGACTAGGATCTGCTGGCTGAAATTAAATATATTAGAGGGGTTTGTGTGTCTCATTCTCTTTAAATGACAGCTGCCTGTTCAAATGTCCCAAGAGGCTGTGGAAATTTTCATTCGTATGGTCAATGGCAGGACAATGTCCTTCTCAGTGGTACAGGTTGTAGTCCTTTAAAAATATTCCCCTAAACATAGCACACTCTACTTGCTGTTTTTGTTCTATTAAAAACACTTCTAGCAGTGCCCTAGTTGCTTCTACAAA
>NW_010171048.1:84405-97370 GCF_000695765.1 Mesitornis unicolor | reverse complement strand
TCCTGCTGACACTTTTTTCAAACGATCTTTTATTTTGTTTTGTTTTAAAAATTTTCAAGACTGAGTGCCACGTAAGTCCCCTGACACTTTGTGCAATACAGATATTCCATGTGAGATATGCAAGGAATCACTCAGTGAATTCTCTCTGTGACATCTTTTAACAGTGAAAAAGGCACATAGGAGGGTGAAAGAGAGAATTACTTTGGCAAAGGCAGTCTGCTTCTGAAAGGGCAGGCTGGTTCAATGTCTCTTCTGGTCCAAAAGCAGGAGTTCATACTCAGTGTTTTCTATATTCAGTGGGAAATTGAAGAGTTTTAGTTAATTAAGACACTCGTGGTAGTATAAGAATTTATTAGATTGGTAATACTCACAAAGTGGTCAAAATCATAATTCCAGCAGTTATTTCCAAGCTTCTTTTGGGCACTGTGATACTATGCCAAGTGTATTGGGTTGACCAAAAAGTAATTGTGGGGTTTTTTCTGGGTAAATGAAAGGCAAATTTTCATGGGAAACAAAAACTGTATTAAACAAGATATTGTCCATTTTGCTCAGTTACCTTTTGCCATCTTTCAGGCAACTTCATGGTTCTGCACTCCAAAAAGTTCTTATCTTTTTTGGCAAAAAATAGTTCCAACAGCAATTTGATATCCTCATCAGCAGTGAAGGTTTTATTATTCAAGGTGTTGTAAAGAACAAAACAAATGGTAGTCTGATGGTGCCAGGTCTGGTGAATATGGTGGACAGGGTAACAAATCCCATGCAAGCTGCAAAGATTTTTGGTGAGTGACCAGACTTGTATGTGGTCTAGCATTATCATGGAGAAACACAACACCTTTGAGATTCACCAATTCTGGACACTTCTGTTTGATGACATAATTTAATTTATCCAGTTGATGACAGTACAAGTCTGAATTAATGGTTTGGCTCCTTGGAAGCAATGCAAAATACACAATACCTTTGAAATTCCACCAGACTAGCATCATAACTTTCCTTTGGTGAATATCTGCTTTTGAAGTGCTTTGAGCTGGTTCATCACGCTTGTTCCTCAATCTTTTTCAATTGTTGTTGTTCAGTTGTTGTAGACAATCCATTTTTCATCACCTGTTATCATCCTTTTCAAAAACGGATTGTTTTCCTCATGTTTCAAGAGAGAATCGCAGATGTCAATAAGCTTAGTGAGATGCATTTCTTTGAACTCATGTAGTACCCAAATATTGAGCTTCCTAATGTATCCAACTTGTTTTAAATGGTTTTCAATGATCGATTTTGATACATTATTATCATCAATCTCTTGTGTTGTTAAGTGCCAACTGGATTCAATCAATGCCTTTATTTTGTCACTATCAATTTTGATTGGCCTTCCTTAGTGTGGAGCACCTTTAACATCAAAATCTCTGGATGGAAATTTAGCAAATCAATTCTGACACTGCCATAGTTTTAAGGTATCTTCACCATACACATTGCATAACTTTGTATGAGCTTCTACAGCATTTTTTCCTTTTTGGAAGTAATATGGCAAAATATGATTAAAATCTTCCTTTTGATTTTCCATTTTGAAATGGATGCAAAAAAACCCAACCCAAAAACGTGCAGTTTCTTTTTCTAAATCAAGCTTGAACAGTCAGCTGTCAAGTTACATCATGAATTTTTGGTTTAAAATGAAGTTAGTTACATTTCAAGACATGTATGGGCATCTATTAAAAAACCCTCCAATTACTTTTTGGCCAACTCAATAGGTTTGAGTCTTCCATTAGTGCCTAAGATGGGTTTGAATCTTAACTGGTATAATTTAGTTTAGCAGATTTAGTGCTACCCTGGTTACAACGTGGCCCAATAGGTTGGTCCAATAACCCCTGATTTTCAGAAAGAAAATCTGATTAGAAAGTACAAAACAGATCTTCTTTGCTTTTTGCTCAGAATTCATTATAATGGGTTTCACAGAAACTGTTGACAGCATCTCATGCAGAATTTGATAGTCCTTGGTTGTGTTTTAATTATTGTATAATTATGTAGAATCCTCTACAGAAAAGATCTTTTCCATCTAAAAGATCATTTCCTTGTTAAGAAGAGTTGCACAATGTAGTACACTTCTGATACTATGACAATAATTGGGGAGAACAGAATTTTGTACTGCCATAATGCTTCTCCCTTTCATCTAGTCTCTATTAAGCACAGTAAAATTCATGTTCTCTTTGATGCAGCTGAAGCCAATTTCTTAATTTTGCATTTTCCACCTGGTGCAGTGCTGTCTTTAGCAGAAAGCCTTTGAGCTTTCACTCCTGCAAGAGTGAACATTCATTGTAGTATATGAGGAGAAAAACGAAGAAATCCAATCAAAAAGAATGATGTGGTTAATGTATTTAGCTCCTTATGCATTACTTGTAAAAGGCTGTTCTTTACACACAAAAACCTCCTATGTGAGAACATAATTATCTGTGTATTTGTTAATTCCTCTGCTTTGATACAAAGGAAAAATTGCACTTCTCTTTTTACTTCTGAAACTCCTCTTTGACAATAACTCATCTTTTGCAGAAAACAATCTAATTGGTTTTCCTTTGATGATTCAATGAAATAATAACAAAGATCCACGAATAATCATTGTAGGAACCTTAAAGTATAATTGTGATAAGCAGCTTAACTTCAAAGGCGAAACACCTAAGATAAAATAAAGTCATATACTGCAGCCTGCTATTAAATTGTCTTGAGAATTACTTGTTCTTGTTGTACTTGTTGTACACTTGGAAACAGCCATTCTAGTAGTTCCACTATGTGGGACTTTATGCAGCACTCTTAGTGGCACATTTTATTGTGACAGATCATAAATATGATGAAGTTGATTTACCCATGAAACTTCTCACATTGAGGGCTTGTAATTTTTAAGGCTTCCTGAAATCCAATGAAGTGACTTTCTAGAACAGATTGAAAATTAATCCTTTTAAAGCAATCCTTCCTCTT
Organism: Mesitornis unicolor; assembly: GCF_000695765.1. Lineage (NCBI taxonomy): Eukaryota > Metazoa > Chordata > Aves > Mesitornithiformes > Mesitornithidae > Mesitornis > Mesitornis unicolor. The sequence goes on along the minus strand of NW_010171048.1, from coordinate 94,415 downwards.
AAAGCTTAATGTGGAAATTCTCACAACCTATATGAAGGCAAAGACATGCTATTGCCTCGTAGTCATTTAAGTAAAATAATATTTGCATAGTGTATATTGGGTTCAGAAGTGTTGAGGATAGTCAAGCCAGTGAATTAACTGAACAGCAGACACCAGAATTTTCTGTAATAATAGAGCAGCTTTTGATATTTATTTTGATGAAGTTGCATAAGTACTTCTTAATTTTCATTTATATAGTTAGACCAGTTCACTAGCTAGTCAATTCAAACTTTAAAAATATAATTGCAGTGTCAAAAGCAAATCTTCCTGTCTAGACATAGGAATTAAGTGTCATTTTCCCCTTTGACCACTACCAAACAAGGTGCAAGAGCTGAAATAGCCAAAATGGCCTCAGGGGGATAAGAGCAATGCAACACAGTGGTAACCTCCCATCCCACCCCACCATATATATATATGGTAATGGAAGACTTCTGAAACCTGCTAAGGATTTATGGAGAGGAATAATCTATTTTTTAATGTGCCATAGCTCCTGTATAAGTAGAAATGGGAACTGCAATCATAAAAGCAGCAACAGATTTAGAAGGAAATTAAGGCTGTGAAGGAGAATATATCTGTCTCTCTCTGAAACTGCTGGCCTGCTGTGTCACCAGGGGTGGGCAGGCATGCAACAACCTGTGCAATTAAATAACCTTCCAAATACATACAATGGTTTTCATTGTATTTTATTGTGAAGTTGGCCTGAATTAATAGACTTTTTAAGACCCTTCCAGACTCTTTTGGATCCTCACAGTTAATCATGCTGGTTCACTCCTATCATCTAGCTTGTTCTCTTTGGTCCTAGACTTGCACGTTGGCAGAGCTCATCTGTCTCTTTTGCTGCTCATTTTCCTCTCTTTGTCTAGCAAACCAAAGCTCATGAGCTTTACTAGTTGTTTCTGGAGGTCACTGTAAGTTATGAGTAGGTTTAACACTTTGTCTATTCTGGTTACTGACTTTCCCACAGAGACCTTCAAGCTGTCAAAGACCCTAAGAGCATTTTACCCTGGCTGGGTATAGAAATGCTCTGGAAACTGAGGATTTTGAAGAGTGTCTTGTAACACAGAGGTTTTCAGATGTTATGGAAATCTGCAAGTAATTGTGTGGAACGTTAGGAATTGCAGTTATTTTAGGTGCTGGAAGGTTGCTTAGTTTTTGAGCAAGGTTGGTTCTGTAATCTTTGATGTCACTGTAAGAAATGTGCCTAACATGTGTTACATTTTCTTTGTACACATATGCTTGTCTGAACATAAAACTTTAGTGACAGTAAACAAGAGAAGAGAAAAATCCTCCAACATTTTGTACACTTTGAGAATAAAAGAATAATCTTACCAGTCAATGGCTTAACATAAGATTACATCAAATCCACCAAAACTCTCTTTTCTTAGGACCTGTAATTTATCAAATTCTTTTCATTTAAGTGAAAAATTTAGCTGCAATGTTTTCATTCAACTGTTACAAAATATGCACAAGCTCTCACCCGTGCAAATTACAGCTTTCTCTCCAAGTCTGTCCTGTAACATTGATATAATTGCAGCACATTTAATGGAAACAGAAAAGTGCAACAAAACTAATGAAGCTGCACAGTCTTTAGTTAGTGCCTGCAATACGTGGCATTGCTCTCACAGATACAATCAGCCTTGCAGGTTAGAACATAGCCCTGTAGGACATTGCTGCATGTATTCAGACTCACATAATCAGATTGGATGAGATCCACATATGTGTGCTAGGCAGTAAAGTTTAAAAATTCATAAAGCTTCCTGCATGAAAGCCAAATTATTTCAAAAAGCTGTTGACTTTCAGGTTTTTCAACAATGCAGATAAAACTGCAAAAACAGTAGGAGAGAAAAATCCAGTGTCAGAAGTTCATTAAAAAGGAACAGTAACAAAGCTGCTTTTACTGAAGTCAAACACAACACAGAGACTGTATTTAGATACAGGACTCTAAGAAAATAAGAGTATTTCATTGTGCCTGATTGCTCTTATGTCTTAAGGAGGATAACAGACATGGCAGAAAAGGACTCTGGAGAAGTGTAGCTTCTAAGGATTCAGGATAGCATAGTTTTCACATGTGGTCTTATAAAACCAATTCCTTGAAGTGATGTTTCCAGGTGGCACAGATGACTAGGAGCAAGAGAGCAATTAGCAATTACTTTTGCTTTGAAATCATCCCACGTAGCTCTCCCACTCTCCATTTCCCAAAGCTCCAGCATGTTGGTTTCTCACATGCAGTCAAGGTTTAATTGCAGTTGGATACAGAAGAGGGCCTGACCGCTAGAACTCTAGATATTCAAATTATGAGGAATTATGCAGGTTTTGTACACACTTTTTAATATCAATTTGTGGATGTTCCAGTGTACAAATATTTAGGACAACTAAGAAAGCAAATTTAGGGCCTCAATCTATGACCATAAAGATAAACATTTAGGTATTTGCAGGAAGTGCTAAGGTCACAAATGTCTCCCTTCCTAAACAGATTTGGAATACTTAGTCCATTTTGATAAACTCACTCCCCAGACTCAAGGGGACTAATTACCCTTTCTGATGAGTTTTTAATGATTTAGACCTTTTGTTGTGGCTGGGAAAATATGACCCCTAATGACAGATGCAGGAATCTCTTCTAATAAGATATAATGAAAGCGCAGCATGCTGTAATGACTATACAACTGTGTTTCAACACACTAATGTTTCAGTAGGGTTTTGTGGTTGTGCTTTAATTGGATGAAATACTAATATTTCTCAAGCCCCCAAACAGAAGCGAAAGTGTTGGAGACACATCACAATGTCTGTTTTTTTATATATCTATATTTTTAATCAGTGCCTTAAATGTCTGGCGCCTGCTGTAGAAACTTTTAGAACCTTTAGTATTGTGGTAGTATCAAGTTGTCCTGTTCCTGCAAACTCTCCTCATTCCTGAGCATTTCCTCTGGGAGCTAGCTCCCTTCTTGCTGTTGCTGCCATCAGAAAGATAAACCCAGCATCCCACCTTGTGTGGTGACTGCTCCTGCACCCAGGCAATCTAGGTGCTGCACCAGCAGAGCTGACGGCAGATTCACCCACTCTGAATGTAATAGCAGTATCCAGCATAAGCCTCAGCTTGTCATATTACAGGTATTAAAGAAAGCCACACTTCATTAGCACCTACAGTATTAATCACATATGCTGTAACACCAGAAAGATTAACTGTTGTGTAAAGATAATCCAATACACCCTAAAGGCTGTAATCTTCCTTATTAAATGCATACCATCTTTCATATTTTGCCTTCTTGAAATTGTTTGAGCTGTGGCAATAGTTTCATATAAACGAGCACCTGCAGCTTGTACTTTGTGAAATTACTTGCATGTGGAGTACATTTTTCTTTTGTTGAGCAAATAAGCTTGTCTTCTGTATGTTTTTCTGAGAGGAACAGAAGAAACAACTATACAGAAGAAGGCTCCCTAGTTGATGCTTCAGTGGAAATAGAAACTTTGCTGTGAAGAAAAGCTTTCTGGAAAGTGGTCAGATATTGAGCTATATTAAACACTGACATTTTTCATAAGTATTTTTTTCTATAGTTTTTTTTTTTAGGGGGGAGGATAGAAGAGGGGGTGTGATGAGACCTCTTATTATGGTTGTTTTTTCTTCAATCCAAAAGGAATTTTCAGCTGTCAAAATAAAAACCCCACAGCCTGCATCTATTTGCCCGTCTCCTTTTTCTGCTGGTGAATTCAGTAGGATCAAGTTAAAAACATTATACTTTGGCTGTTTTAATTTCTTCCCCATGAGACAGGTGATGCTTATAGCTCATGAATATATTTGCATTTTTACCATGACTCTGATAATTCCAGAATCTGAAAATTGAGGCAAATACTGTCTGCAGAATGACCTAGTGGTGGGAATGAGAGCTTGGTGCCTTCTCAAAATATTTAGGTGATGTTCAAGGCACCTTTCAAATAATATTAATAGACAGGATAACATGGAAGCTTGTGGAGCCATATTTGGTTTTTTTTTTTACTCCTCCAAAATTTTTTTCATCTTTCCTGAGAAAAAAGTAGCAGAAGAAGTTCTGTCAATGCAGAGGTTGTCAAAATCATGACGAGGAAAATGTCAGTCAAAATCTGTAATATTTTTAAGGGTTACTACTTTTGGGCAGGCCATCAGTCAGATGCCAGAGCTACTGTATTTCCAGCTGTGGGCTATGAAACAGAAAGTGTTAGAGGCATTAAGGTTAGTGAATATGGGCGAGCTAGTTTTCTTTCTCAAGAGAACATTCAGCTCTTTTTCTTTGTTATTATTAATGCATAAGTAATTATCAGAAGAAAATTAAGAAAATGAGACTCATCCTATTTTTTTTACATGTGAATTTAAAATATTTTTTCTAAAATTAACATAACCTGGACAAATATTGAAAACATTATAAATATCTCTACCTTATTGATCAGTATAGTTTATCCATACCAGCATTGCAAGGTTTATATTATCTAGTTCAGCATGACTCCTGAGTTGGAAATCCTGGTGAGTCAAGTGTTCACTCCCATAAATACCCTACAAGAATTACGTTTTGCACTAACCTACTCCATTGCAAAAGATTACATATCTTGGATCATTTAACTTCAGCATTAGGGTATTGCTCATCTACCCTGGGGTCAGGACTTACTCCTTTTTGGTCCAGGTTGATACCTGTGGTTGTGACCTTATAAACAGAAGAAAACTGAGGATCCTTCTGGAAAAAAGATAAAAATAAAGAGAACTGGCTAATTGTTGTACACCTATCACTGTATTTTTAAGTGGTGGCTTATACCAACAGTGTATCACATTGGAAGGATTCATTTCTTCTGGAAGAAAGTGAGACATTTCTAGAAATGCTGTATTACTGACATCTTGGAGAATGCCTCCTCACTCTATGCTTGACACTGCTGTCTCTTATTAACTTCACTCATTTTGGTGTAGTGCAATGGCTATATTATATGTGTGTGTATATCAATTTTTGCTAAGAAAGCTTCTACGGATTCTTAAAAGTCATTTATTTATAGTCCAATTACAAGCGATAATTGGAGAGTATTATAAGAGCTATTTGAAAAGTATATTTCAGTGAAAAAAAATCCCCCGTTTTAGAATAAAAACACTTTTTACTGAAAGTAATGAGAGCAGGGAGCACAGAATGTTGTTTGATCAGAATTGTCACTATATCTGTCATCCCCAGATATATTTCCTTGCCACTGACAGACAAATGTCTGCAGTTGTCCTGATACAACCTGTGCAGACCCCTTAAACAGAAGAGTGGAGAAGAGCTGAAGACAAAGACAGAAACAACTAATGGGCAAATAGAAATGTTTGAAAAAATATTCTAGTGCATTTTTTTATTTACAGAATTCCACTTCAGTATAATCAAAACATTTTTGGGGAACACTGATTTTGTCAAATGCTATTTGAAGAACATGTTGGAAATTTGCTCCTGTTTTGTCTAGCACATCCCTTGCCACTGCAGCCCACCATGAGGATTGGTAGCACCGGGATCCTGTGAGTGACCTCAGCTCTCAGGTTTGGATGTGTTTTCAAAGTAGCATTAATTAGGAGCAAGGTGAGAGAAGGGCAAATCTGGGTGGTGGAGTCAAAGGAAAGGAGGTGGCAGGGACAAGAGAGATGGAGCAATGTGCCTCGATAATGGTGCGTTGTGCAACCTTTAGGAAGAAAGACATCAGGGATCAGAAATGGATTTTGCTGGAGGCCTTTTCTGTCAGCTGTTGCAAATTGCTGTTTAAGACCGAATAAGCAGGAAAGGCTGTGCGGTGCCTTTAAACACTGTATACCTGCAATTGCTAATTAACCTGATTCTAAGAGTAAATCCTCACACCAAGCAAAATTGCTTAGGCTAAATTATTTAGTAATAAAGATCCTCTGTTTAAAGAACTTAAGACCTAAGCAGCTCATTTTGACTAAAACAAGTCATGAATCAAGCACTCAAGCAATTCAGCTGGCAGACCTGAGCAGTGCTGACCTCTCACAGGAACAAGCAAAGGTTCGGCAGCACAGCCATGGCCAGGAGCAGAGTTATCTACCAATATCATTACCATTTCTTTCACAAAGTGCTCCTCAGGAAACACACTGAGGTTTCAGATGGGCACTTTCCTCAGAGCTGTTAGTGCACTGAGATTAATACAGTTAATTTTGGTAAATGCTCACAAGAACTGATCCTTGTATGAGCATCTTTTCCCTGTGCACTGCTGAGTGCTGCTGGTTGTAGAGTGAAAGGTCTCCACAAAATGATTGCATGTTGCCAAGAAAAACTATGAGGTAGGCTAAAAAAGATCAGATCTAGTGAAAATGTTTTTAGTGGAAAAATTTTCATGTAGGAAATTTAGCATGGTATTAGGAGAAAGAAAGGAACCTTGGTTACAATAACATTAAAATCCAAAACACAGCTTAAAGTATTTGCTGGTCCTTTAGAAACTCAGGGACTTAATAATCTCAAGGACAGCCACAAAAGGGAGCCATGCAATCACTGCTGTTCATTATAATTACAGGTACTGGGAAAATGTCTAATTCCTTTCCTTATCCTGATGAGTTAGTAATAGGTTAGAGGAAAAAGTGATATAGTAGGTGGAGACACACTGTGTAGTGGAAGCCATTAGAGGATACAATTTACATATATAAAACCATTTTATTTTTATCCCTTTTTAATAAGCATCAGCAATGGAGACAATAATTTTTACTTCTTGTTTATTAGATTAGGCTTGAGCAGGGCTCTACTTTTGGCACATTATCATTGGTGCAAAAGCTATCATTATGCTTATATTTTACTATATGCTTAAAACATTTAAAAAACAGTTATTGCTCTTAAGGTTAAAAATTAGCTACAACCATATATTGTAAGACTATTTAGTATTTACTGTAAAACATAGTTATAGCCTACATTGCTGACAAGGACTTTATTGGGACTACTGTAAGAAGCAAAATAAACATGATTTATGCCAGACTACTGTCTCATGACTATATGAGCTTCCTTTACAGTGTTAACCTTATCAATTAAAAAAACCTAAAACCAAACAACTTTAATCAAATGAGGACTGTCCTCTACAAAAACAAATTAAATCTCTGAAGATGCCACCACATCTTATGTGCAAACTTATCCAAATGAAAACTAGCCTCTCAGTAATGGCAAGCCATGTTTTAGAATATGTCACCTCATACACCACATATATTGTAACCTTATAGGAAGTCATTTAACAAATACTAGCTGCTTTGAAATAAAATTAGACTATTGAAAAATTTTTCTCTTTCTGAAGTTTTGAGCAGAAATGCAAACTCTTCAAATGAACTGCAGAAAGCAAGTGCCCTATGGACCAACTTATGACAGACCAGGACTGGAATTTAGAAAAACCTCTCCACAACAGCAAACTAATAAAAATCAGTGCACCTTTGTGACAAAAATCTACTGGCAAAAGTCCTGGACTTTTTTTTAGGGAATAAGAAGACAAGTAAGTTGGGAGGAAGCCTTCAGGCAGTGGAGATTGCCTACAGGGTTTACAAAGGTGGCAGGAGAAGGTCAGGGGAATGAGGTCTGGTTTAATAATGTCAATGCTGGAGAACAGCTCAGACTTCATATGTCTGCTTGAACACAGAGACTTGGTGTAAATAACGGTCTGATGACATACAAACACTTTCACTGGGTCTTACCTCAAGTAATTTTTTTTCCCTAAAATGATAATTTAGCATTATAAGCAATAATTCTCTGTCAACTTTCCTCCAGAAGGGCTGAGTAACTTACTGCTTCTCCCTTGCTAACAGGGCTAACCATGCATTTTGTCTTGTCTAATTGATAAACATAATTAAGCTAAATATAATTAAGTTAATGTCAGAATGAGTGTTCTCATACATTAATTGTTTTAAAATTTGCTGGTTCAGGTTCAAATGTGAAGAAAGGTACTGAGATACTCTATTTTTTTCCAACTCTCAATGTTTTTCTACAAAGCGGTATCATTCTCTGCAGATATGGCTTCCTGGCTTCCTGCATACGCTTAGGTTATCAAATCCTCCCTAACACCAGAATAAAAATAACAACATGCATGGTTGAATCAGCATAGCCAGGAGGAAGGCTGCATTCCACTATGTTATCCAGGGATGGAAAAATGGAAAAAATTACAATGCATTAATTGATGGCATGTGCTCTAAGATATTAACAAACCTGGAAAACAGAAAAAAAATTGCCATAACTAAAGGGATATAGAGAATATTTGCAAAAAAAGTTGTCTATTTCTAATGTCATTTGCTCTGGTTTTATATTGCTATAGTTCATTGATTTGAAACGCGTTATAGGATATACTACTGAGGATGAGATTAGAATCACATTATACAGAATTAAACATCATTAAGTTTGCATTGTCTGCTAAGACTATAGCAAAGACAAGAATTGATTCTGCTGGAGGCATCAACTGCACTTCTTAAAGCCAAGCTTTGATTAGTCTCTCTATAGTTTTAGCATTTTAATTTGAGCAATAAGATTTGTCAATTTAGCTTATAGGTGATCACCAAATGCAGCAATTAAACTTAAAAAAATATTTCGCTGTATACTGATTATGGCATTACATTATATACAATGAGCCCAAAGGATAATAAAAATACAGGAAAAAAAAGTTTTTGAAAAATTAAAGAAAGCTCAGTAAAGGAAGGAAAAGATAAAAATCTAGGAGCTGTATTTGTCAAAGCCATTCAGTTAGAAGGAGATCCCCACCAGCCTGCAGCCTTCAGCTCACAGCAGCTGCTGCAGCAACCCCTTCTGCCCCTTCTACTCTTTTTTGTACTTCAGTTGCATAAAACCAATATGAGGCTAAAACAAAGCCTCCCAGTTTTAGCTAAGAACAAAACCAAGTATACTAGAAGAATCTTATTTGAAAGTTTCTACCCAAACTAAAATCTGACAGGAAGATGCCACATCATATCCCACTTACCTTTCATGATGCAACAAACTCTTCAGTGCAAAACAGAACACAAATTATCTGACATGCATGCATAAAAGTGTGTATTCATCCCTAGCACATGCACAAATATATACACGTTCATACAGCTTTGTCCTTACATACATGGAAAAACATTGTTTTTCAAACCATAGAAGATTCCTGAGTCTATGTGAGGGACACACACTTTCATAGATTTGAGGTATCATCTTTTACAGGGCTTGGTTAGTCACATACGACAGAAGGAGTAACACAGTTTTCACAGCGTAATCTGGGCATGACACCACTCATGAAGACTCCATTGCAGAGCAGAACAAAACAGTGCAGCTTTAAAGGTTTTAGTGTGATATTTGTGAGAGTTCAGGGGTCCAACTGAAAATCAAGCAAACTTGCCCACCTACGTCATTACATGACTTTCAAAAGTTACAGCTTTCTGCTGAGTCTATTGCCAGTCTCTCTGTGAGCACTTGCAGGTTTTAGCGATGATGTAGCACTGGACCAGATTTTAAAGAACTGGCCAAGAGAAAATAATTGAAGACTACAAGTGATGAAAACCAACCTTTATTTCAGAGGGATTGGCAGTGCCTCTTTCCTGACTTTCCCTGTGTCCCAACATAGCTGTTGGTGTTCACAACTCAGGATATGTCTACCTTCTCCCACCCAAAGGGGAGAGAGGGATTTCAAGAGGAGGCTGGATCCATACAGAGCTGGTCATATTTGCTGGGAGGTATGTTGTGGCATCCTGTGTAGCGGCTGATGACACAAATAAGCAGAGAAAGTAGTACTCTCTGTCTGGATTTATTAAGCCTCCTCTTCATATTGAACAATTTAATTATTTTTTTTTTAACAAAGCAACACCCATGGGGAGGGTGGCAGAAATGTGATATGCTGGGGGAAAGATGTGGTGGAGGAAGACTAGAATTTGGTGGCATAAATGAGTAAAAGTCCACTCTGCAGCTTTGCCTTTTTCCATTCTCCCTTTCAGAGAGTAAAACAGATTTATCATGGTACCAAGCATTTGAAAGAGAGTTATTTGTTCC
>NW_010171048.1:74905-84374 GCF_000695765.1 Mesitornis unicolor | reverse complement strand
TCCCACCCTCTCCTTTTCCCAGCATTCAAACATAGATCTGGGCTCATACCACTTTCCTCTCAAATTTATCACCTCTTCTATTTTCATGACTCTTTCTTCATTGTACCATTCCCTGTTCCTCTTCTTCAGAGACACTCATCTCCCTTTTCTCCAGCCTCCAGCCCTGCAGGTCAGCCTTTTTTCCATTCTCCATGGCTTTCTCCAGCAGCTTCAAAACCTTCTCCTCAGAACAACCCCAAGCACTTCATTCAGTTCACAACAACCTTAATGCTAAAACATCTCCTTTCTGCCCCTCTAAACCAAGACTCAACAATCCTGTCTGGCTCCCTCACTTGTCTGCTAATGAAGAAAGGAAGTCACTTTTTTATCATTAATAATACTATTTCAACCAGCAGCCTGCTTTGTCTTCTAGCAAAATGACTAATAAGGGATGAGTGAGAGAAAGCATGCCTATAAGCTTCAAAGAGTCAAGGGGATCTTGCTTTTATCCAGAGTAAGCTGGACTAATATATAATTTTTAACAGAAAAAAATAAACAAGTAATAGGACACTGAGCAAATATTCATTGCCCAGAATGGGTGTGTCTTTGAGTAATTCCACCTTCCATCCACTACTCAACAGAACTGTCTTAATTCAGGAAATCAGAAAACTTTGTGGATAAGACCATGCATTTAAAATGATTCTATTAAAAAAAAAATCTGAAGGTGAAACCCTGAAACTTGTAGAAAGTTTCGAATAAATGAGCAGGTTGTGGCTGAAAAAGTTAAAAACTTGGGAATTACATTTCAGTTCTTTTAACCACTTGGTAATGATGGTAAATTTACTACTATTAACTTTACTAGGTGGGTAAGAGTATAAAAAACACTACATTCACTTTTGGACTTTCATTACTGGTAACATACTTGAAAGCTAGTGGAATTTTGAGAGCAGTTCAACAAAAAAATGATTAAGGTAGTAGAGAAAGAGTAATACACAAACAAGTCTACTATTTCAGTGGATGGAAAGTCACTTGCACAGTGTTCAAGGATGGCTCTTCAGCTTCTACCCTTGCTGTGTTTTAAACCTCGCCTAGTGATTGCCTGCAATTGAATTCAAAGAGATTGCTTTCATTTGATTATCTGTCTACTTGTTGGAATCACCCTCAATTATTCTGGTTACTACTAGATACGTTTTTTCTTGACTTGTGTGAACTTTTCTTCCTCTTGTGTGGAAGAACAAGCCATTCCTGAGATATTAGCATGCTAAATTCAACCCTACATGTAAATGTTCTTGGATTTGGGTAGAATTTTTCAGGTTGCATAATTCTTTAACAGCTCTCTAATATGTGTTTGTGTTTATAAGGTGAGTTATCAACAATTTACACAGAATTATTCTGACAAATCACTTACTGTCTCTGAATTATGGCACTTTGATCTGCTCACAAACCATATAGCAATAATTTCATAATACAGATTTTTCTTAAATTATGTCTGGACTCACAGTTTGAGACAGGTTATTTAGCATGACCAGACTGAGGCTGCCCTTGGTTCACCATGGAACTGGAATGAAGTTGAAGAATGCAGCCATTCCCCAGCTCAACAATGCTCAGGGGCACAACAGTTTAGATGTAGCCTCGCTCCAGCCATGCTGCTTAACTTTCTTTGAGCTGCTAGACAAAGGTATTGCATAAGAAATGTAACAGTAATTAAACAATAAAATTATCACACTGGCCCTAAGAATCACTTATCTTGGAAGACCCTAGTAGCATTTCAACATACAAATGTAAGAAGACTAGAGCAAGGCTGCAGTGATGGGCAGGAATTGCATGGGTTTCCCTACTACAGGTTCCTTTTCCAGCCAATGGAGAAAGGACAGTTCTTTTAAAGAACGTTTAAAGTTCTTTAGCGTATGCCTGCCATTTCATTGCCAGTGACCATTGCAGAGGCTGTGGTGCCAGTTGTACACTGAGGAGATGCATGTACATTTGATAACAACTCAATTAAATTGTTAGGGGGTCTCTACCATTAGTAAGGAGACAGACAGTAGATGCAGGGCCTCATTATTGCTGATGGTTTTTAAGCCTGCTTCAGTGTAAAATACAGCTAACTTAAAAAGTAAGTAGCAAGAGAGGAATAGTATAGTGCAGTATCAGTGACAATTCACTGTTCAGGCAGATGAAAAGTGTGACAAAAATTATCTTTCCTGTTTAAGTGAGTTTGACTACACTTCTATTACATATGAGGTCAGCAGGGTTTGATTTCTGAATTATTCATCAGGATCTCTATAGTAGCAGGAGATACACAGCTGTAGGCTAAGCAATTGCTGTATCAACTATACCACAGAATTGGTTTGGCAGAAGAGGCCATTGGTTCCTGAATAGCTATTCACAGCAACAAAACCAGGACTTAAATATATCCAATACTGGTTGAGTTTCTGGGTTTTTTTTTTGTTTGTTTGTTTTATTATTTTTTTTAACAATTGGTAATAATAGAAAAAAGAGATGGGGGAAGAAAGCAATGGATGATAATACTACTATGAAAACCATAGAATCATAAAATACTTTGGTTTGGAAGGGACCTTTAAAGGTCATCTGGTCCCAACTCCTCTGCAGTGAGAAGGAACATCTTTAGTTAGATCAGGTTGTTCAAAGCCCAGTCCAACCTGACCTTGAATGTTTTCATGGATGGGGCATCTACATCCTCTCTGGGAAACCTGTTCAAATGTCTCACCACCCTCATCGTAAAAAAGTTCTTCCTTACATCCAGTCTAAATCTACCTTCCTTTAACCTTTACCAAGGACATTACCCATTGTCCTATTGCAACAGGTCACCAATGTTTGTCCCCATCTTTTGGTGACTACATCAGCCAGTTCCCTCGGGTCTCTAGGATGCATCTTATCAGATGCCATGGACTCATGTATGTAAAATTAATAGATGTAAAATGTTTCTCTGCCTACTGCTACAGTAAGAGTTATAAGAGTTCATTGTTCTTAAACACTGAGAATGAGAGTTTCACAGAAATCACCTTTCTATTTTTTTCTCCCATTTGGTCTAATAGTCCTTTCTATACTGGCAAATATTAAAAATTCAAAAGTGGTTCATGACTATACTAATGGATTTGTATAGGACTCATAAAAATCCACATTCTGTTTGGCAAAATAAAAATGCTTGAGATCTGCATTTGGTCGTTCTGTATTTTCTCTTTGGCATTAAGTAAACATGATTATTGGAGTAAAGTACTGCAATCCTGTTAGTAGTTTTCTTTTTTTTTGTGCTATTATGTTTTCTGCAAACAATTTCAAGAATAAAAAAGATTACTTTAATAAAAAGAAGCAGCTGGTCAGTTTATTTGTGTTACTTAACTCACAGGATAGCAGATTTTAAACATTTATTGAGAAAGAAAACAAACTAAAAAATTAATTATTTATTTTCTTCTCTGTTTTGCACATCTGGAGTTAAAAGAGTGTCATAAATCAACTTTTAACTTTGCATCTTTGGTACAAATCAAGCAGACGGACTGATGTAGGTACCCAAAAATTTCCACCAGAAAAGACAAAAAAAATAAATTATAAAAAGACCAGTTCTCCTAAATAAAAAAATCGCCTTGGCTCTTCACAAATTGAGCGTCAGATGTCCCAGATAAATCCTTAATAATTCTCATTTGTAATGAAGAAATGCAAGTACTAACTGTCAGTTATGGTAATTGGAGCTAATCAGAAATTTTCATTGGGGAAAGAGGTTTTTTTTTTCAGATCTTGCATGTTCCCCAGGTAAGTCTACTTCAATTACATTTTTGGTAGACACTTCTCTGTGCAGGTGTTCCCCACCAGCTTGCACTGAGAGACTCACACAGTTTCCCATTTACTAACTAACCTGTCATCTGAAGAGGCCAAGTTTTAGAATATTCTGACAGTTTAGTCCCATAAGCACCAAACCCTTCATTGTCCAGAAATTTGTACCATGAAAGTTGCAGCCGATTTCCAGAAACTGCCTTTTTTTGTATTTAAAAAAAACCCACAAGAAACCAAACCAAAAAACAACCACCCAAGAAGTGGAAGTTTCAGCCTCACCAGCTGTAATAATAACAGAAAGCAAGATCTGGGAGAATGAAATAAAACTGATGGTGGTAAAGGATTGTCCTACAGGCGCAGATTATTATAAACTGCCATTAACTTGTCAACACCTTTCTGAACTATCCATTAAGCATTTTAAGTGTGATTCATACATGTAATGAAAAAATTTTTAGTTGTAAGGTTTTATTTTCCTGTGTCTGATGATGTCAATGAATCTGTGAAAATTGCTCAAGATGCACTTTTAAAAAACCTGAAAGTTAAAAGCCCAGATTTGTAAATGCAAGGAGTTGCACTCATTGTATTAATTACACTACAGAATCCCCATCTTTGGATATATTAAAAAATTGACAGGACAAGGCTCTGTGTCACCCAGAGCAACAAAGTAAGCCCTGCTTTGGTGTCTTCCTGAGGTCCTTTCAAACCCATATCAGTCCATTATCCTGTGATTCTGTTTACACTTGATGCTTTTCCAGTGTCATGGTTTAGGGGTTTAAGGTGGGATTTTTGTTTGTTTGTGTCTCTGTTGTTAATCAAAGGTGATCAGAAGACCAAGTCAGAATATTTGCTATATTTGCGCTTTCTTTTGCCATTCTATTTGTCACTATTTATTTAAGTTTTTAACTTACTCACCCACAAATTAATAACTTGGCTTTTATGTTTCTTTCTATTTAGCAGGTTCCAGAGTCTTATGTATGGGACACAGCAAAAGTAACGTTATTTTAAAGCCACAGCCAGATAGCTTGGGAGTGAAGTACTTTCTGCTTGTGCATGTGGCAGTAATTTAGAATGGGAATTGGAAAACGTGAAGATCTGTCCACAGCAGTCTTTGCCGTGTTTTGCAGTTCTACTCTAGTGTCAAACAAGATGCCATTGCTTGCATCTGAGATGTAATCGTGATGTTTTCTCTTGGTCTGATGGGCAGAAACAGGTGTCAGCACTTGCAAGTTGAATGATTCACTAAGCATTATCCTTTAATTTATCTTTTCTTTTCCAGTGCTTTAGTATTTGGTGATATAATGCTGGGCTGTCAATCTACTGCCAACTCTTGCGTAGAAAATCTTCACAGTAATCAGTCTGTTGGATATTAGACAAATCCATTTTTCTAATTTTCTGAAATTATTTCTTGTCATTCTTAGTGTTGCTTATGGCTAGAGCAAAAGCAATAATAAACGAAGTGTGAGGATTGTGTTTCAGTGGTAGCCACAGGAATATCAGACGATCTTTTGAATACATCCACCTATTGTTTCTGATTTCAAAACTAACATTCATTCAACCTTTGTCAGAGACTGAGTGACCACATGGCAGGAACACTTAATCTGTAATGGGTCAATAGGTTGATTTCTACCAGCAAATATATTTCTCTTACAATTTAGAATTATTGTATTTCTCTTTCTTGCAAATGCAGCAACAGTATAGAGTGTTTGTGGTCACAGTGAACCAACTGGAATCCAGCATATATTTGGACCTAAAGTGCCACAACAGAGTTGAAGCATCCAAAGGCAAAGAATTTTTAATTCTGACAATCTTTATTACACTGAAAGATATTTTGGGACATGTGCACACTGTCTTCTACTTTGATCACTAAATAATCTGAAATTCATCGAGAAATAACAGCCCTATTTCACTGCTTTTCAGGTGATTAAAATGATAAAAAAGGTAAAAGCTTCTGTATCTGAATGGATGCTGCCAAAACTAATCAAATATGAAGCCACATAGACAGATGTGAAAATATTTTCCTTTATATATGCAAAAATGAAGAACCACATACAACTTGAAAGATCATATCTTCATAACCACTGACTGAAGTCAAGGAGAAGAAAACCTATACCGTAGCATTAGTGTGGCTTACTGATATTCATCATTGCTAGCAAAATTTTGGTGAGAATGCTCTCTGATCTGTCTATAAAAATGTTATTAATTTTATCTTATCTCTTGTAAATCAGTACAGTACTAACTGTATGCTACATAAGCTTCCCTGCAGTTCATTCCTAAAGCAAGTCTAAGTGACGATATTCAGTACAGTAACTGCTACAGTCAGTCAGGCCAAAAGGAAGACCTTGTTCATAATCTTCATTGATCTGATGGAAGTTGGCAGGATGTGTCAACACTGCCACTCTCTTTGCTTATCTCCATGGTCCTGGTCTCCTGAACATCTCTCCACCTCACACATATGTTGTTTTACTCTTGGGCATCTTGTTGAACCAAGCCAAGTAGTTGTGTTTTGAAAGAAGACAGTGCAGAGTTCGTCCCCAGATGTGCTGAGATGGACACTATGTACAGCTTGTGCCACATTAATCTCTACCAGGGCTCACACTCCTGCACTGTTTCATATGTTAATGAATGCGCAATACCTTTCCTCAGTGCCATGACACAAGACCACCATACCAGTAGGCTTTGAGATAATGGGAGGGTTATCTGTGGCAGTTGAAAACACGATAACCCAGATTAAATTTTATTTCTGTATTTTTTTATTGTCACCTGTTGTACAATACAGAGTGCAGATAGCGCAGGTGAAATCTGTCTAGAAGCCAACCTATCATTGCTAGCAAGTCCGCATTTTATACTCATTCGTCAAATAGAGCACTAAAGAAACTCTGTTTAAACACTGTGTAGTGGGATCATGGCCATTACCCTCCATGAACTCTGGCCATAAACAGGCTGCATGAAATGGTTGAAGGTTCATGACCTCTCCCTGGTGCAATTCAAACAGATAACATAAATATAGTCTCCATAGACCTGACCTCTGGGAAATACTATGTAATCCAAAGAAATCTATAAATATTGGGATCTATTCCATGTATGGCAGAATTTGTAGAACAGATCATTCTGTCTGTTCCTTTTTCTTTTTTCTTTTTTTTTTTCCTGCCAATAATGTAGTGTTTCCTGGTAATCTAAACACTAATCTGTATTTGCCATGCTTACTTACACAGCAAGGTAGTTCAGTACTGATAAAGGGATAGTTTTTTGATTACTTGGCAGGCTGCAGAGGTCCCCAAAGACCTTTTTGACCATTAGTTTCAACCAAACTAATGCTTTGAGGCCACTCATACTTTCTGCTTACGCATAATATCTCTCTCTTTTGACTATAAGCAAATTAGACGTTGACTCCAAGCAAACTTGAGAAAACATCTGAGGTAATTGCATGGGCTCATATTGGGAAAAATGGTTAACAACTTTCAGTTGAAAGTTAGCAGAGAATGTTGTTGTCTTGGCAGAATGCTTCTGAACTCAGCCCTTTGAGTCAGGAGCTGACAAATCACGTTAACGGAGGCAGTGGCCTTCTGGCTAGACATCAGAGTATGAAAGATCTACATCATAGATCACCCATCATAGACCAAACTGAAGTCATACCAGCTCAGAGGGTCATATGGGGACTGTACAAATGCTAGTCCTGAACCTGCTGATATAACCTCTAGATTCATTTGTTTTTCCTGTCTGCCTATTCCTTCCATGACAAATAATATAAAATTTGAAGAAGCCTGAAATTCCTGCATGTTTCCAGGCACTGCAGACATAATCTTCAAAGTTTAACTATGCAAGATCGCCCATTTCTCCAGATGTTGCCTGGTAAACTGTGGAAATAGAGGAGCAGTTGGACAGGGAAGAAGAAACACTTCATATGTATGCTTGTCCACAGCAATGCACCAGTGAAGTCATCAGCTCAGAATTGCTGCTGTAGGACAGGTCATGCAGGTGCACAGAAGTTTCTGTTACAATGCTGCAATCTAAGGAACACTGCTGAGGTAATATTACTGAAGGAGAGAGTATGACAAGATGCTGGGCTTGACCTCCCTGAGTACTTTCATACTGAGTTTTGAATTCCTGTTGGGTTTTGATTTGTTCAAAACTGAATTCAAAACTTTAAAATACGAATTGTCAAAATGGCTGTTACAGGTTAAAACCTTTAAAACACAGATGTCTTGACTATACCAACTATCAGTTTACATTAAATGCAAGTGTCTTTTCACTGCTTTTACCTCCAGTTTTCCTTCTTCTTACTTTGGTAGAACTGGCAGCATTTTCAATCCCCTCCAGATGCTGAATTTTGAGGCTAATTTCTAGCTGACTTTGTAAATCACTTGTAAATTTCCTATTTCATGAAAATATGCTGTCATCAAAATAGAGCTGGTAATTCAAAGTTAGTGAATTGAGTATTATTCAGAAAAGGCAGGCCCAAAAGCTGAAGGTCAGAGATGTAGGTAGTTCTTCAATGAGGCACAAGCTGCATGATACGCCAGTCTTTCATTTGCCAGTGTAGCCTGGCTTACTTGCAGAACAGCTCATCAACAGCTACAGTCTGAGTGATGCCCTTGAAAAGGGTCAAGCACAGAATTAACACTGAGGTGACACAAACCCCCTATAGCAATCTTTAACAAAAATATCCCATGATTTATCAGAGGGATGAGTCCTCCCAACCTGCTGGCATTTTGTGCTTCCCTTCCAGCACCTACTTACACTAGAAAGAAGATCGATGAAGACTGTAAGCTGTGCATTTGTTAGTTGATCTATTTTAACTTCTTCTTTATCTACACCAATAGGTTAATATGGCATTAATTGAAAATTAAATACACAAACACAGTCACCCAATTAGTCACATTAGTCACCGTGACCTTATTTTGCCATGGAAGATACTTGCTTAGGAAGCAAACAATGAGCCTGCTGATGACTTTTTTCTTTATTAAACATGAACAACTTTTGCTGCTTACATGCTTCTTGCCACTTTTTTTTTTAGCCTTTTGAGTCCACCTGTGTCTTCATTAAGGAGTCTGAAACAAAATTATTCTGAACTGCAGGAAACAGAAAAAGACAGAAAAAATCACCACCAACTGACTTATGATTTTGCTCATCACTATTAAGTGTCTTCATTATCGCCATTTCTTAAAGAACTTACAAGACAAAGTACGGCCAATGGCATCTTATGTTAGCTATTTGAATACTTTGAGAGTCAGTAAGCAGAACTTTGTGACTTCAGTGTCTACAAATTTCTACAGAAAATGATGATTTTTAACTTAATATAGAAGTAATAATGCAGCAGTGATTATTTCACTTCATTCTCAAATAAAATGAAAGTTGTATTATGACCACACATTTTGATAGAATTATAATACCTTTTATCAGCATGTTGTGTGAAGAAGGTATTGCAGCAAAGACTGCTTTGTTGAAAATTCGTTTTGTTGCATTGTTGACTATTCTTTCCACTTTGCTGTACCAGCTTATTTTGAGGCTAGAGGTCTGGTAATTGAGGTCTCTGGTTACTGGTAGAGTAGATAAAACAGTCTTGACAGTTCATGTTTCCTTCCAGGTATTGACATACTTTTAATCCTCACTGACCAGTAAGCATTTAGGAAGTTATGCAGTGTTTTAGTGAAGAAACACATGGACCTTTGTATTCAGTGTTAATAACATCCATCTCAGTGCA
>NW_010171048.1:59511-74874 GCF_000695765.1 Mesitornis unicolor | reverse complement strand
ATTCCTGCTTGTGATAACTTTGTAGCTCTGTGAAGGAAGGTGAAAAACTCAATTTAAACTGTTGTTTAGTGCAGCAAGCAAAAATAAGAAAACTGTCACAAGTTGATTTTTTATTAAATTTTGCACTGAAAAGGAAGATTTGTGATTACTATTCATAATCTATAAGTTTATGAGTTTATATCACATTCTAAATTCATCTTGAATGGTAAATGATGGGTGGTTTAAAATCTGTCAAATATTGCAAAACCAGAAGTAAATCATAATCTACATTTGATTATGGAAATCTAATTCATTTGTTCCTTGCAACACAAAACCATCTCCAGGGTCCTTCATTATTTCTGAGAGCCTGAAGCTGGAGCAGAGCAGCTAAATTGCAGCTTTGTTTGCTGAGGTCATGCAGAAGTCATCAGTACTACAATGCTCTGCATAGAGGAGTAACCACCAGTAAATTTCTTGTTGAATGTGTTGATATTTAATTTACCAAATTATCTTAATTTAAAAGTGAATATATTGGTTTATCTATGCCCCAGAAAATTTGAGTTTGGTAAGCAATCTGCAATTCACATTCTACAGCAGGAAGGTTTTAGTGTGTTTGTTTATGAATTGCTTAGGAACAATAATTGCAACATTCACAAAAAGATTAATTAATTCAAAATTTACCAAGTTACTTCTGGAAATTAATAGGAGCAGGTCTTCTCCATTTCCACTCATCCATTAATAGGGTATATCCAGGGAACAGATCAAGGCTCTGTTCTAGACCTTGATAAGACATATTCAGCAAAGAGTGGTGTAAAAGAAGCAAAGCTTTAAATTGCAATCATATCATAGAATCACAGAATGGTTTGGGTTAGAAAAGACCTCAAAAATAACCTAGTCCAACTCCCCTGCCAAGAGACTTCTTCCACAAGACAAGGTGTCTGTGGAACTTTTCCTCATAGTGTGGTAATATTTATATGACATCTTTTTCAAATCAAAACTTTTTTTTTTGCACTGTGCTGGTTCATAGACTGTTAATGAATATTCTCTGTTTTGCCTTTCATTAGACTCTAGGATCATAATGTATATTTTCTCCTAAGAACCAACAAAAGATACTTTCATGAATAAAAACTTTTGAAGGATTTATACCTTCTAGAAATTATTTATTTGTCTTAATGTGTCATTTTGCATTGTAAATACAAACAATGCACAGAAAAACACTTTTCTTCCCTACATTTAATCTATTGTGATATATAATACAATTAGAGTTACATTGTTAATATGCCACAGAAATAATCACATATGCAGCATGGATTAGTTATGAAAACATTCGTACTAGAAGCTGAAAACCTTTAACTACTGCAAAACCCACCGGTTTTTTTCCAGGCACACTGGTGGAACATTGCTTTGTTAGCAGGATATAGAAATAGAATGCTTAAACACAATTTGTTCTACAGATTTAAAGATTATTTAAAAAGCAAATTTAATTACAACCATGCCCAAAATTTGGTATCACTGGTTTAATTCAGGAGAAATCTGATAGAAGCTAATAACACTACTTCTGTCTCACTTCATCGTAAGCAACAGAATTATCTTCTCCCTCCAGAAAAAGGATTTGGGTTTATCAGAAAGCCTTGTTGAGATCTGTTGTGAAAAACAATAACCTTCTCTAAAGAAAAAAAACAAGGACAGTCAGATTGTTCATAGAAGTCAAACTAGCATTTACTATAATTTTTCCTGATGTTGCCTATATGGAACAGCTATAAATGAAGGGATCAGGATCCTATTACCATGTGTAAGCTGGCATGTCAGTATGTGTCATGACATAGAATCACAGAAGTGTTTAGGTTGGAAAAGACCTTTTAAGATCTTTGAGTCCAGCCATAAACCTAACACTGCCAAGTCCCTAAAAGCCACATCTATATATCTTTTAAATACCTCCAGGGATGGTGACTCCACCACTTACCTGGGCAACCTGTTCCAGTGCTTGACAACTCTTTTGGCAAAGAAATTTTTCCCTAATATCCAATCTAAACCTCCCCTGGTGCAACTTGAGGCCATTTCCTGTTGAATTATTGCTTGTTACTTGGGAGAGGAGACCAACAACCAACTTTGCCAGAGGCTTGGTTCTTGTGTGTAGGCTGTTGATTTGAAATACTCCTGTCAATGCAGGGAACAGATGCATTCCCTCCCAAACCTAATTTCATTTTTTTCCTGTTAAGACAGTAGAGCTAGTCAAGAGAGGTTCAGACGAAATGGTTCAAAATCTTCCTATTCATCCTTCTTTGAATCTATATTCCTTTTTATGCACCTTTCTGCATCTGAACTAGTCCTTGGTTGAGAAAGATGTGGACTAGTTTGTCTTAAGGCAGAAGTTGATCAAGACATATGAATCTGAAGATATATCTTAAATAAATACCATTTTAGAGCTCTATGAGTTTACTTGTAGCAGCTATGCATAAAGCTTTTAATACCTTCAAAAGTTCACAGTGATTTCTCCTTTCTACCTCTTAAGTTAAAGTATCAGGATTACTGTATCACAGTATAACCCTCCCACCCCACCTCAAACTTTTCGTGTAGAAAAGTTGCTATCAATTTAATACCTTGACTAGAAATTGAGAAATCCTGTGTGATACAATAAGGGGTTTGTCGTGAATCAGACTATATACAATTGAGAATAAAAAGTCTTTTTAAACTTCTAGTAAATCGTTTAAAATTAAATGTCTCTAATTCAGGGCAATTATGCTAATACCTCTTCAATGAATGAAGACCATGGTATGTTTAGTGTATTCCATTAATGCAAACTTCACTCAGTTTTTGTCTGGTATGATTGAGGCTGTCACTTAGAAAGAGGAAGGTATTCAATAAAACCAGAGTATTTGTACAGAATGCTAAGTATATTCCAGTACCTGTTGAAGCTAGAAGTAAAAAAGCTTGAAAAAAGAGTAGGTAGACAAATCCTGTTCTGCCTAACAAAGAACAGTGTAAATATAGTTTTTTAAAGTATCCTTTCTTTGTGAAAAAGATTAAAAAAAATAAGGACTAAGGAAATTATTGTGCATATATGAAAAAGTTTATCCTTTAAGCGTCGTCAATACCTCTTAATCTGTTTTGCTGTATTTTTTCTGGTTTTACTTGTCATTCATTAGTTATTAGTTACATAATTTTGGACTACTCCATTGCTGTTGTAATGGGACTTTACAACAATGGAGCCTTCTGTCACTTTTGCTTAATTGGAGAAAGATTTTTAAGCACTTCATATTAGATGTGTGTAAGCTTGAGAAAACATTCCTCTTAATATCCATGGGTTAATACAATGCATCAAAATGTGCTATTTCATAATCAACATAAATATGCAAGATCCCTGTTTCAGATGGCTTTTATCTTCAACAAGCAATAAGTAGCTAAAATATCTGCTGGAATGAAATAACACCAGAAAGGTCTTCTAAGTTTATTGCAATGCCTATTAAACAGAGTTCGCTGGGATATGGACTTTTTTAGAAGATTTTGAGAAAGCTGCATCATTTGTAAAGCTATGGGAAGAAAAACCCAAGTGGTGAGAATAGATTACATTTACATGGCAAGGAAATAAAAGAGACAACATGGAATTTTCATGCAATGAATGTAGATTCTGTTTGTTGGGGGAAATGATTATCTTTTTTTAAAGGAAGCAAGCTTATGCTCAGTTTCGTACATTCCTTCTCTAAGTGTTTTCAGAAAGCATGAATTCCATAGAATTGTCCATTCTGCAACAAAATACTGCTCTATCAACCAGGCCTGACCATGAATCAAGTATTTAATTTGTAGACACAAAAGATGTATAGGAGGATGTACAAGAGAAATACAGGAAGAGAGAAAATTTAGAGAGGACACTACAGAGAGCAGTACAAGAAGGTCTATGATGCAGCTTTTGTCCCATCTTAAAAGCATTCTCTCCTTTTTTTTCTGTATAATAACTCTATCCTTTAGAACCCAATAATACAGAATACTGAAAAGGTGCTTGTGTTCCCATCCTGCAGCATGTCTAAGCTCTTTCCTAGTTTTACTTGTCTGTGCTTTTTAAGGGGCTTCACAGGAAAAACTGTAGATGAATTTGAACTACAGCTGGTTCACAGTTGATCTACAGTTGACTCACTCATCCTTACTGACCTCTCCAACAACCTGAGATGAAAAAAGCATAGTCTAAGCATCTCCTAAAAATACAAGTACCCTCTGGGCACCAGCTAAAAATCCCAAGGGATGAAAACTGGCATGATGTAAACCACATCATAAAACTGTTGAAAATCTAATCAGAAAATGGCATTCTGGAAATTCACTGAAGGAGAAAGGCTGATTTACTGTAATTGAGAAAATGAGTGTATTAGGTGAAAAAAACGCAACCCCTTTAGCTTTCAAGAGCAGTTTCAGTTCCTGGAAAGAACGATAAGCTAGACTGGGAGCACATTCAGCAGTACAAACAAGGCAGAATAAGCCTTCTACGTCAGAACGTGTTCACGTTGACCTGAAAATTGTATTATTAATGTATGAAATGCAGCTGGGATAGAACAGCAGGGAACGGAAGGGAGGAGGAAATTAATATATTTATTGATTTTTTTCTCCTCCCTATTATGTCACACCCAAAGAAGGGGAGATGACAGTGGAACTGGCTAGGTGGCCACTGTGGTGGTTGGAGGGAGTAGAGGTATGGCTCCTATCACCTGGCCTAAAGCAGATCTCCCATCCCTCATTCAGGAGACAAGTACCACAGAATTACTTCCAAAAGGAACCTTTTTCCTTGGTCACTTGTGTATCTATATTATCTTATGGGACACAACTTTAAATGTTGACCAAATTGTATTCTGGGTACCATTGCTCCTTGATCTGCTCTTCTGCTGGGCTCTTGACAGCATATGTAGAGACCAGCCTTGCTGTAACTACAGAAAGGTCTTGGTTTTGGTTTGTTATAGTAATTTTTCATGTTAATTAATTGCATTCATGTTCATCAAAAGAACTATGTACTCTTTCAAACCTTGTAGTTACATGCACACAGTTCTGCTGAAAGGCAGCATTGCTTTACTAGCATTTCCCCAGAAAAATTACATGTGGCACCTTATACTGTTCATATTCTTTATTTCCTTTGCCACTAGAGACAAAGGTGGCCAGGTTGCTCTTACATTTCAAAAGAACAGTTGCACTTCATGGTTTTATTCATGCCAGATCACCTCTACTCTGGAGAAATAAAATTGTGTGAAAACAGTTGTAGCATCAGCTCTGGCATTTGTCTCCGAGTCTGTTGTTGTCACCAGCCACTGTTTTCCCAAAGAAGTCTTCTCCTTCCCAACTGCCACTTAAATGTTCCTTGAAACCTCACAAGTTGATTTTCCCCCTAGATAATAATCTTTTTGTAATGATACCATGAACTGTAACATACAACTTGGTAACATATTAGATATCAGTTCCAGAAGATCCTAGGAATGGCAGCTGTCAGTTCAGATGTCTCCCCACCTCCACAAAGACATCCATGTTTTTCAGTTTTTGAGTAACTTTATTAAGAGGCTAAAGCTGATTGATAAAGTAGATGAGATGTTTTAAATTAGCAATGTGGAGAATCACACAGCTCACAAGCTGAAACTCTTCCCAGCTATTGTAGTCATATGTGTGCTTAGACTTTTATTAATTTAGATAGCTTTGTAATTTGTGAAAAATGTCTGTGAAACAGAAAAACAGCTGTGGCTCTAAGTAGAGGATTCTGGGTAATAATTAATAGAGCTATTATTTAGGTTGAGAGTACTCAACAGCTGAATAGATCTGAATCTGTAAAACATGAATTAAATTAGTATCTTTGTCTTATGTTTTGGCCACATTCAAGTGGGTTGAACAGAGCAAAAGGCATAGCAGATCTCTTTATTTTTCTAGTCAAAGCACTTATTTTACTGGCAGCTGCTCTGATTAAGGATGTCTGAGTAAATGCAGTTTTCATGCTTTGTTAAAATAAAATGTTTTCTTAATGCCACATTTGGATTTGTCATGCCTACAGACAATGCTACAGATGGGTGAGTTCTTCAGCACCAACATTTGAGGCTTTCTGCAGTGATTCAGCTGTCCTGAGCTGTCAGTACCCAGCTGTGGAGATGCAGGATTTGGCTGCTGTCAGATAATGGAAAGGGGCAGGGGGCTCCCAGCAGTTTTTAGGTTCTCACTTAGGCAGGCGATGCCCTCAGGAAGAGAAGAATGTGCTCCAGCAGCTGCTTTCCATCACTGTTAGGAGTCAAGGACAGAGAATGATAAGAAAGTTTCTTTTATAACTTACACAGAATCAGATTTTCAGCTGGGTTTCCAAGGAAAACTGGAAATTTCCAAGGAATGTTTTCACCACATTTTGAATGAGTTCTCAAAGTCTAGAGACAGAGGACAGTAAAGGTGGATTTCACATCAGTTTTGAATGATGACTGCATGTGTCTTATTTGTGCTACGCACCAGTAGCTGACATCTAACACAGAGACTCGCTGAAATTTTAAGCCATTTCTGAGTTACAAAAAAAATCCTTCTTTAAATCCCTGTCAGTTGGAAACACACAAATGAACCTGGAATTCCCCTTTTTTTTGGTCTAATGTCTTAAAGGCATTTCTTCAGATCTGAGATTGGTATCTATTGCTCTCATAGTATATAATCACAGGTTGACTAGGAATTTTCTTCTCTTTTTCCTCATCATCTTTGTTTTCAGACTTGGTGAAAACCACTTTCACAAGATAAGCCTCATCTGTAATTGTCTTAGCTCCAACACAGCTGAAACTTAATTCTTGTTTGCTTCCACAGCTGCAGATTTCTTTCAGAACTGATTTTGTGTTTATGGAGCATCAAGGACTGTAATTTTCTTGTGTGTTTTGTGTTGGGTTTTTTATTTTATTTTTTCTCGCCTTTTTAATCAGTTTTTTTACTTCTGCTCATCATGTTCTTAACTCTACACTCAGGAACAAACCTAGATAAGACTAGTGATAATTCTTGGTGATAAATGTGCAGACTAAAGCCCAGATGGCAAAGGGCACCTTAAAACTCTAAGAAGATGGCTATAAGCACCAGAGTCAAATAAAAATTTAGGTACTTAATTCCCATTCAAATTGTCATGGGACCTTGGGATTTGTATTTGTTGCACATTGATTAAAGATCTGTTTTTCTGTTTTTCATCTATAATGGCATTTGGACTTATGAGGAGTACAACTCGCATACCTGATGTCACTGATGACTGATGACACTAAATGTCACTGACCTTTTGAAATCTAGCTGCCCTTAAGCATTTCTGCTTAGCTAGCTCAACATGGGATTTACCTGCCATTTTCTGAGGAATCAATTGCCAATATTAAGAGGAGGATATTGATCACAATGATTCTGAGGAGTGACAAGAGGTGAAACATAGGTATGAGTAACTGTTAGCAGTTCCAGTTTTGACATTTGGTTGTATTTGTTTTGGGTTTTGTTTTTTGTTATTGTTGTTTTGTTGTGGTTTGGTTTTTTTCTCAATTGATACTCAGTCTACTAGCCTACAGGTCAGACTCTTTCTGGCAGATCACCTTGAACTCAGTTCATGTAGGCAGGGACATAATCAAATATATATAATGGCAGTTATATCTTCTGTCGGGTATTCAAAGTGATGAGGTAAAGAAATTTCTTATGTAAAGTTCAGAAAATACAGAACTTCAAAAAGGTGTTGGGGCTTGGCAGATTAAAACAGGCCATTTTCTTTTTTAAATAAAATATGCTTACATGGATGAGGACAAGTTATCTCCTTTATTTCATGTCTCAGTGCTTAAACTGTGCTTGCAATTTCTAGGAGATACACAAAACAGTGCTACTGGTCTGCTCAGTTGGACAAAACTGGGAAGGCTAATGACTGTTTAAAGAAATGTAAAGAAGATATAACGGACCAAAATGTACACAGGAATATAAGTAATTCTTCCTGGTTTTGAGAAATGCTAGAAAGCTCATCTCTGATATAACTGAGAAAAGTACTTTGCATACATAATCATACGCATAATAGTTTGCAGCTAAAAGTCCTCACTGGAGTAAAATCTTAGAGGTATGCTTTTGATTATTATTATGACTAGACTACACCAGGTGAGTCAAATAATCCTTTCTGAAACTTGGATATGTTCCCACAACAAAGGCTTTTGTTTAACCATGATGTAACACAGATCTATCAACAGAACTTTTACCCTTTAAAAGCAATATATCATGTAATTTTCATTTTTGCAGGGGGTGATAAAATTTTACCAGTACCAATCTAATATGCACCATGAAATTTCAGGCATGTCTCTAATCTTAAAAATAGATTTAAACATAAAATTATTATGATTGACTTGTGGAAATAGAGTGGGAGTGTAAGAAATTATCATGGAGCAATATTTCATTCATGTAAAGACCACTGTCTTCAATGCCATTGGTTTGATAAGTCATACACTGGATATTTTCTAAGGAAGGATGAAATCAACTCATGTTACTGATATATAAAATGCAGATCATGGCATAAATAGAGAAGTGCCTTCCAGCAATGTCACTCATGACCCCTCTTTAACCAAGTGTGTTATAAAATTCACAGCCTTACAGCTTTGTGTCCCCTTGGTAGACAGGAAAGCAGTGCTCTGAGCCAGCCAGAGTTTCAGAAGTGCTCAGCTTTGTTCTTTGCCTAGCAAAGCTTCGCTTCATGTTATAGATCTGAAAACAAGAAAAAAGAAGGCGGGAAAAATGAAATGTGATTAAATTAAAACACAGTTAACGGATAATCTACTCATTTTTCCACAGTGCTTACTCCTCCATATTTCTCTGTTGTGCCCTGAGCTTCGTCTTCATCAATTTTGACTTGCAGTGCATCTGTAGGTAAGGGTTTTCTCAGTGATTTTTGTAATTTATAAATATTACATCTGTTAATTTCACTTCAACATTGCGGAGTTAAACAATACTTTCTGGACTGAACTTGAAGTTGTCAGCAATTGAAACAGTTGTTACATATGTCTAGAGTCAAAGCACTCATCTGGGGCAGAACATCCTAAGCTAATTTTTACAGTAGTACCTGTTCCAGTCGCTTGTATATAATTTTTTCCATTAATTGGTCTAGTCAGTTGCAGAAATTGTTCATATATCCATAGGTTTTCCGCCTTTATTTTGCTCTTTTCTATCTGATTTCACCTGCAGTTCCAGAGCTGTTTGCTGAAATGTCCCTGGGGACTTTTCTTAAATCATTGTCATTCTGAATGGTGCATGGCATGGCACCCCAGATTAATACCTCTCAGTCCAGAAGTGATGCTTAAAGAGAAGAGGAAAATCCCAGAAGTGCTGTATACCCTCTACTGAGATTGAGTGACTGCAACAGAATTGTTCTGAAATTAACTTTTGTTGAACGCTTTATTTTAAGACCTTTCATTATAAAAGCTGTGCTTTTTTTTATAGCACTGTCTAGATTTCAAATGTCCATGACCAACATTCTCAAACAACACTTTATTTTGCAGTTACTATTTCACTGAATTTCTCCTCCAAATTCCTATAGCACCAAACAAATGGATCATAATTATACTCAAACAATGTCTTTGTGTAATAAAAGACATACCAAGCACAGAGGTAAAACAAAATACAAAACAAAGCCACCTTTATGGCCCTTAAAATTCTTCTTGGGAGCATAACTGAAATTTCTTGTGTCAGTTTACCATATAGATATATTAACTGAGATGCATTTTTTCTGAAGAGTCTTTTTTTTTGTTTCCTTTGTTGAAAAAAACTGTTTATCAAGGAGAAAAGGGAATTCTTCTCAAAGTTGGAACTGAATATATACTGTTAAAACTGTAGAAACTCTGTAGTGACTGTAGTCACTAATCTAGTAGAAATGCAGGAAAGTAATACTGTACTGTCCTATAAATGTAATTTTCTCCATCTGGATTAAGAGTGTGTGCATAATTCAGCAACCATTATAACCAGATCTGAATAACTGATTTTAATCCATCACTCAGGCTCTTTTCCAGCAGCTAGCAGATAGATGTGTATATATATTACTTCTGTAGTTATTTTATTGGTTTCTAGATTCAGGGCAGGTTTGGTCTTTGGTGTTTTTTTTGTTTCTGTTTTTTTTTTTTTCATGGGAGCTGTGTGTATGAATTATGAATGCAAACACAAAAGCTGGCTACAATCCAGAGGTTTACACCTGCTGAGATGTTTGATTTGTTGACTAGGAGCTGAAAAATGAAATATGTTGGTGATATCAAGCTATGATGGAGCTAATCCCTCCTCCATAGGACAGGCTCTCAGCTGTGTTCTCTGGGAAATGCAATCTGGGTTTGGGAACTTACACCATGCAAAAGAAATTTTTAACTAACATGTCCTAGAGGATGGTTACATACTACATAAATCCTCTCTCCATCCTGTTCTTAATGATGTATTATGGCAACATTCCTTTACACAGATTCCTGATTGTCCTACTGTGATTTGCCTTATCATATGAAATATTGGTACCTCCCTTTTTGTGATGCTTCATGGTGAAGAGATAGTCATTAATAAAAGACCTAGTTCACTATCAAGATACTAGGTAAAGCTGTATAGCCCCTGAGAGCAGGATGCAGAGGTATTGACTTGTTGCTGCTGAGCAAAAGAAGAGGATTTTTTATTCAGCTGTAAAAAATGCTTTCTGTTTTATGATCTGTATTTTGCAGACAGATTCTTACCCAAATAATGACCTATACAGCTTTCTTTAACTTCTGATTTCCTGAGAGTTGACTGGTTATTGTCTGTTTGTGGCAGACTGAGCTCCAAAGAGGATGAGCTATGAATCCTTCATGTGTTTGTTTTTCTCTCCCCAAAAGGAACGTTTCAGAGAACTTACAGCATCTGCAGACAAGATTCACACTTCTCCTTTGATCTACCTGATGAACAAAAGGTACTGGCACGACAACAAAGCCATCAAAAGAAGGAGTAACACTGTCTTTTAAAGTGTCTGTTCTGTGATGTGCCACTGATACCCAGGAGTAATTAAAAAGAAGAAGAAAGTGAGTGAGGATATGCAGTGCTTAATTTTGGTCTTACCTAGTTACATGACTTTAATGAATTTCACCTTGATTTACCTCCAGTTGCACAAGAAGTAAAGCAGATGTAGTCCTTGGTAGCAAAGGAAGCTCATGAACATACCTGGTGTATGCAGGTACGGCAGGTCAACACCTCTGTTAGCCCTGCTTCTCCTTCCCCCTTGGAAAATCCCTCATCGCATTCAGTCTTTGAAATTTAGAACAACGTTTAATAAAACTTATCTTTTCATACCATAAAATACTAAGAACAGCCTCACACATCCTGAAAATGAATCAATCACTTTTTCTTTAATTTAGCGTTTCCTGACTAAAAAAATGCCTCTGCCTATATTCATTAACTGGAGATAGGCTTTAGGAGATACATTAAGAGCAGCTACTGAAGACCTTTGTGATTAACTGTGGGCTAGCTTTATATTAGTTTCCAACACTGTTCCCTTGCTGCGCAATAACTTACAAGGTCAGGCTTAATAATACAGTCTCCAAAATAAGCTCTTGCGTGTGCCTTAGCAATAACTGTAGCGCTCTCAGTGAGCTGCAGAGCTATAATGGCAGCCAATTTTCAGACATTCCTCACACTTAAAATGACTCTGATCTCTACAGTCTGTCCATTAGATAGCTGTTAGTTCCTGGAAATACAAAAGGATGTCCCTACACCATCTCTCTCCCATGCTGGCCTTTGTGGCTGCACTGGAGATGCAAACTTGGCAAAAAGCTGATACCACCATCCAGATATTTCCTTGACGTGGCAGCGTTTTCCATTTGGGCTTGATGCATCCTAAATCATCCCTAGGCCAGACAAGAGCTTTAAAGAACATTAGTGGAAGTGCAGTTCAAATGTAGACAAAGGTCTCCTCAGGTGCTGCTTCCAACCCCTATGTCCTACTGAAGCTCACAGGCTACCTCCATCCATAGCACAAAATCATCAGTACCAAAAAGGCTCCCTTAACCTTAAAGCATAAGGGCTGAAATTATCTGCCAGAATAACATCTGTGCAAACATTAAAGGGTGTCTGGCATAGGTAAAAGAGCCATAAGATCCTCTGTATTTACTGAGAATGAATGTCCTGGTTACTGACTGTGTGCCACACGGTGGATCCACCTGGAGGCCAGGCAGTCACGGAGTAGGTGGCACTGTGATAAGCTGAAATGACACCTGGAGCACCATGTGTTTGTGTCTCCAAGGCAGCGCACTGGAAAGGAAGGATTCATATGAAGAAATAGCTGAGGGGTAGCTCTTTAGCTAGCATAACCTTGCACTGCTCCAGTTACCTCAGTGAATCTCTGTGCAGTTTCAAAACTTACAAATCAGCTGAAGGTCTCAGTCAAGGTTTCATTTTATTTGGAATAAAAAGATACCACAGTACCTACAAGAAGCTGTGATAGATAGAACTATTCAAAAAGGCACCCCTGGGAGCTGAATGATGACTATAATAAAGCACCTGGTACAGCATTAATAGAAGGAACTCCCAGAATGCTTAAGGGCAGAATTTGTATAAAAAAGCTCCCTGGTGACATCAGATAAATATTTGTAGTATAACACAAAATGTTTCAAGAATCATGGTAATGGCACAAAAGACTTAATTTTTTTTCAGCCTTTATGTGTGCTACTTAACCTTTACTGGTGCTAACAGACCTAAAAAATTGTTTCAGAAGCTTGGGAAATAAGATCCCTTCCACAAATGACCTAAAAGTAAGTGAAAATCTTCATTAACAGAGTGCCAGTCCTGGATATGACTTCTCTTTTCTTTTAAAACCTAAAATGATTTGTACCAAAGCTCCTGTTTTAATTTCCCCCTGAAACATTAGGAGGAACACTAGTACCCAGGGGGAAAAATAAAGACAGCTGTGCTGACATTTAAGCTAGCAAAACACTGCAGTGGGATTGCACTGCCCTGGAGAAATGTATGAAATATGCATATCCAGATTAAGTATATCTTTTTTATTGCTATGAACTGTCTCTGAAGCAGTTTGAAATGCTTAACTAGTTACTATTAAATGAATGTGCTTGCCTTTGGGGAAGGCTTCACATGAAACCACAGAGCCAGCAAATAAGAAATTCAAATAAAACTCAAGAAAATTATTAGCATTTAGACAATATGTACATTAATTTATTTCAATTTTCCTAATCTGTCACAGTAATAGCAGATGTGTGCTAATTTCTTATATCCATAGTGTTATGTGTACTTGCTGGAAACATTTTATGGATATTGTCTTTTTTTTTTTTACTAGTTATGATATGCATATGAAATTGAAATGTACTGTCCAGAGAGTGTCCACTCATTCTGAGAGCAGACATTCAAGTAAATGTACTGAAAGCTGTTTTACAAATCTCAGTGATGTGACATGTTTGAGGTGATAAGAGCCCAGCATGATTTTATTGCACAGAATTTTTGATAAAAGACCACTGATAGCCTGGCATTCACTGGATGATGAGGATTAAAGGTGATAAGAAGCTATTGCAGTGCTACTGAGTTGCAGGCTGGCAGAACAAGTTGGAAGAAATGAGAAATGCAAAGAAATAGATAGAATTTGTTGAATTTTGGTTAGCCAATAGTTAGAGAAAGATGCTGTAACCTTTTCTAGGCAGCGTTCACCTTTGGGTCACAAAATAGGAGTATGTGGGATGACTGTGCTAGAAGAAATAAAATGTACTGTGATTGTAATTAGGAAGAGCAGACTCTTGTAAATAAATAGTGTGACATCACTGGGCATTCATTAACATCATCATGAAAGGCATTCAAAGTTGGACAAGTCAAACAGAAGAGACCACTTATTCCAGCATCTCTGCAAACTTTGGGTAAGTACTGATCATGTCCTGTAATGTCAGCCTTCAACTGCCGTTGCTTCCTTTATCTCCTCCAGCTGTTTGGTTTTGTTTTTTTTTTCTGTTTTGGTATTTTTCTCTTCATCTTGCATCTCCAGGGCATCTGTCTTACCTGTTTTCCACCCAACTGCTACTGGTAAAATGTTGCGTGCAGTAGGACTTCAGCCCTTGACTCCATCTTGCATTTAACCTTTAAAGACGCAGTGGTAAGTCTAGTTGATCTTTCTGAAAAGATTTTCGAAAACGGAATGGTTGTTTATTCATATCACAACATCTTTTGAGGGGTCGCCTTGCCATATATGTAGAAGATGGCTTAACTCTAGAGTGAATATTGCATAGACAAGACCTTGCAGTGCTTGGGCAATAAAGTGCAGTATTTGCAAAGAAGGCAGTTTGTTGTGGGACCACTTTTAAGTGTCCCTGTGTGACTTGTAAGTGGGATTGTTTTTCCTTAGGTCAATCTGTTTTGCAAAATTCAAAACACATTTTTTCTTTTCTGAATGGATGTTAACATGTGTTATGTCATCTGATTTTCTCTATGTATTCACCTGTTCAGAAAAAGGTGTTCATCGATGAGATCATGCACATACATTTGTTTAAGACAATGGTCTTTGCTTTTTTTCTGTTGCATCAAGAGTAGAAATGTATACAATCTAGGTGCACCGCTTTCATTTCTGTAATGACATTGTTTGGGGTTTTTTGGAGAATAAACAGAAATAAGCAAAATGATCATTTAAATTACATGCACTTTCACATGAGCATTTTACTAAAAAACATTAAATGTAAATGTGATTGTCCAATCTTCTCTTAGACTGCTAATTCTTTAGATAGTTCAATAGTAGCAATAAAGTATTTAAATTCTTGGATAAGATAATGTTCTGTGAAATTATAAATTCAGAATTGCATATTTGAGAATTGTGATTTTACAGCTGGCTTTTTGGCAGAAAAGGCCCAATATTTTTTTACAAGTAATGGCTCAACAA
The DNA here is from genome assembly GCF_000695765.1 of Mesitornis unicolor. Classification (NCBI taxonomy): domain Eukaryota; kingdom Metazoa; phylum Chordata; class Aves; order Mesitornithiformes; family Mesitornithidae; genus Mesitornis; species Mesitornis unicolor. The sequence continues at coordinate 60,053 of NW_010171048.1, read as the reverse complement.
TATAATCTTCAGCAAATTAAGGGATTCCATAACTGTTCATTTGCTTGAGCTGTTTCTAATACACCAGATCTTTATCTACATGGCCAAAGCAGAGGTGACAATGAGTAGGTTGCAGTATACAAAAAATTGGCAAATCCTATTCAATCTCCAAGATTTGTTGAATACATCTCTAACATAAGAAATATAAAACAAATAACAATTAATTTTAATTAACAATTAAAAATTCCTTAGGAACTGACGATGTTTTGTATTAACCTTTCTTCACCTGCCAGAGGGAAAGTTAGAAGTTTTCCAAGGGTGACATGGTCGAAGGCCAAGTTAGACAAGCTCCCATCAGGAGTCTGGGTAGTGCCAGGAGAGAGGGAAAAGGAAACGAGAGGTGTCAAAGTATGTTTGGTCCTACTCTAGTACAAAACCTTCAAGTCTTATATTTCTGTGATAAAGACATTGATCTGCAAAACAACTCTAAAAATGTTGTTGGACACAAGAGATCAATTTAGCTTAGCCACCACATCATCAGGCAGATATGAGGTGAAGAGAAC
>NW_010171048.1:0-59480 GCF_000695765.1 Mesitornis unicolor | reverse complement strand
GAAAGAGTGATTTTTAAATTCATTCTCCCATACTCCCCTTCCTCCCTTTCGGAACTCTCCACTTGCTTTGAAATCTTGTGCAATGCACAGATTTGGTGTTGATATTTACGCCTGATGTAGTTATCAAGGCACAGCTGGGCCCATAACAGAGGATTTTCTCCCAGTTTTATGCTTGTATGAAGTTCAAAGGGACTCACAGCTAAATTCAGTAGCAGCTGGATCTGCTTCCATGGTCTTTACGTTTATGTTTGTTGGATTAAAGCAGTATGTTCTACTCTCCTTTTTCTTCCTAGCACTTAGGCTCACTTGCCAAGTTTTGTCCCTTCTCACTTCCAACCCTGTGCTTTAATCAGTGTGAACTGACTCCTGGCTTCATGCAGAGCTGGGCTGGCCTCAGTGGCACTTTATGCCTGACTGTGTGTACCCAGCAAATGATCGTCTTTGATCAGATGCTGCTTGAGGGAGGAATAGTCACCTTGGGTACTGCTGTGCTCTCTCTTGGAATTCCCTCTAAACCATGTTCATGTGCTATGCACACTACTGGAGCCCATCTCCCAGGGCACCCAACGCATGAGAAATGCTTGGTCCGTGTCTCACAGCCAGCCATACCCCATCAGGAAGTCAGCCCAGGAGCAGACCCTTGGGCAGGTGGTGGGAATAAAGTCCAGAGCACCTCCTTGACAGGTTTCGTCTGCAGGCACAAATGCCTCTGAAGTTCGGAGTGCAAAGTGCAGAGCCTCATAACAGGACTCCTGGCTGCGGCCCAGATGCATCAGCCACCAAAGCTTGATGGGTTTTGGCTTCTCCTGAACCCATGGGTCGGCTGAAGTGATCAGAAAATGTTTTGGTGACTATGATGGTTTCTCGAAATGGGCGTGTATTTAGAAAAGAATGCTAAACTTTTCTGATACAAGTTTTATCTAGCTCCAGCAAAAAGTCAGTTGGGGAATACTCTTTTGCTTTCTTTTCTTGTTTCAGCTTTTATTCCCAAGTACTAACAGGCAGTTAAGGCAGCAATTATTTTCAAATATGAATTACTGCTCAGCACATGGCTTGCAGTTAGAAATATGCTTTTAATCATACTCCCATGAAAAACCACTATTCAGAAGATTCAGATTTTTTTTCCTTGTATAGAATTTAACTTTTAACCCAAATTAGAGATTATGGAGCAACACACAGACATGCAAAAAACTGACTTTTTCCTGCCCTAGATTGAATCCCCTGTTCCTGAAAAATTGAATCTTTTGTGAAATGGTCTTCAAGAACATAAGTATAACCTCTTCAGTTACACATTTCATTCAGTCAAAATAAGGGGGTTTTGTAAACCAATCTTACAAAATGTTTTCGTTGAGACCTAAGAAATTTATGACCTTGTAAAAGAGGGAAAATTCTTCCACATTTTATTTTCTACATTATTCAAATGTCTAGAATATGTATTTGGAAACCATTGTCCATTTTGTCAGTTTTTTACCATCAGGACACTTCAGACATGGTCCAGATAAACATGGACCAGACAGTGAGTGTGGTAGGCATTTTGAGCTACCTGTATTACCTGTTATCTGTGCTCCCTGTGGACTCTGCTGTGAAGGGCACATCATAGCTCATGCTGCCTACAGATCCTATAGAGCCTCCCTGTACCTTGTAGCAAGGAATGGGCTACATGGGACAAAATGGGATATGTAGCAGAAAACTTCATGCAGTTAATGCAAAGAAAAACTAACAAGAGCTCAGGCATCTCCGTGCCTCATGTTCTGGGGCTTGCCTGGCCTGTGGCAGGAGGACCTCAAGGAGTAAATGATGAAGCAAATTATCAATCTTTTGTGACTGAATGTGTAGAATCTCAGTAATCCAGTAATTCTTTTTAATACTAACAAGATATAGTATCAAGAAAGATAAAAATTATGTTGTTGAAAGGAAATATCAAGAGATTGAAAAGACGCTCAAGCAATCTTGCTTAAACATTTGGACAAATATTTGAAGAAACTAATTTATTTTTAGTCCTCAGAATGAGAGGCAAATCCACCTGCAGGTCCACTGAGTTTATAATAGTGAAATAAACTCTGTTTAGCCTATTTGGAAAGACATATGGTTTTAAAAAAAGTCACAGATACCAGATATTCTGATGATACAATGTATACTGAGAAAAATCTCTGAATAGGTTTTTAAACTTCCTTTTTTGCTAGAACATACTTCAATCCTTAGATTAAATAGCCAGAATAAATTGATAGAACAGAATTATAGCGCTTTGAAGCAAAATCCATGTGGAGTTTTCTATTAAAAGGAAAACAAATTCTCCACAATTGCAGTCTGAAACTTCGCAATCTTAAAAGTGTTAAACTGCTGGTATTAGAAAGTGCATTAATAAGAAAGAAATGTGCCACTATTGCGTGAAAGGCTATAGGTTCTGGTTACGCACATGCTATACTGGACCTCCTTTTACGTCAGCTCCAGCTTCACAACTTTGCCAGTTGGCTCCTTTCACTTCCCATATTAGCCCTTATTCATTACACAAGCTGATGTTAACTAATAGCTCATGGCTTAGCAATTATTTATGCTTCAGTGCACTTATGTGATCATTTTAGAAAAAAACCCAACAAACCAGCATGAACTGAAGAAACTTCATAAGCTTTTATTCAAAATTTTCATGTATAAACAGTCATGCAAAAAAGAAAGAGAGGAAAGAAAACAAATAGAAAAACTACCCATCTGAAAGTTCATTTTTTGACTGGCCTGTTGATGCTGCTTATACTCTGCAACACTAAGATATTGAGCTGTCTTCATGTATAGTTTTGGTCTAAAGAGTTATTTATTCTTCTGTTTAAAACCTAGATGACTTAAAGGGTATTTTTCTTTATGAAGGAGGATATGAGGCAATAAGTGGCTCATGCAGGCAAATATACACTTCCTCCTGTGAGGTTCACTTAAATATGCATTCAAAGTGCCAGATGTATGGCAATGAGGTAAAGAAGATGCAGCATAATGTTATTTTTGTTTTGTTTGGTATTGAAATGCTGAACTAACTTACTTTTTTGCTTTTGATACATTCCCACAGTTTTACAGAGTTATGCCTTTCACTTCAAGGAAATATGTCTGGAGGTGACATAGTTCCCCAGAAGTATCTGAAGGCTGGAGTCAGTAATGAGGAGACACTGGGTAAAGATGACTAGACTCAAAAAATCCATCTACATTTGCATCTATTCTAAGGTCCATTCTTCTTTTTTAATTTCAGCCACCTGGAAGTTGTCTCTATCTGCCGCCTTCTTCTGAGAAAAAATTCTGCAGTTAGGGGGGTCTGTGTTCAAGAGGAAATGGACAAAATGCATTTCCCAGCCTTGTGTGAGATCTTTCACCATGTGTAGCTGCAGTAATAAACACAAGGTTTCTGTTGTCTGTGAGATCTGTTTGGCATGCAGAGAGAGAAAATGGCAATGAAAGCCTGCTGTAACTTTTTACAAAAGCAGAAGCCTTTGCAATCTGTGTTTTCTGACAACAGAGACTCCAGTGAAGGTGGAGGGAAGACATTGAATTGATGTGCTGAAAAGCTATTGGTTCAATACCTGTTAGTAAAGTGTTTTCCCTATAACTGGGCATCTACACTCATTCCTAGTTTGAGAAGTTTTAAGATGCTGCCTTTCACATATGAGAATTTTTTCAGCTATGAAATGAGTTAAAAAATTTTTGGTGGCTTCAGCAATGTCATCTAATTTGTACTCCATCTGCAGACTTGAATATCCCAGATGTGTTCTGAGGATGGCCAAAAGTTGCACTAGTGAGTTTTCCTAGGATTCATCAGGAAAGCCTGCACACAGTAATGATTCCTGCCAGATCTGCATATGCCTAATAATTCATCAGTAATGAGACTGCTCCTTCAAGACACCATGAAGAAAACTTGCACTGAGCTTTGTGTTGTAAGCTTCTCTCTGGCTCAATATGGGATCTTTAATGTCAGACTGGAAACCTCCACAACTAACTAGATACATAATTATTGTCTTTGGAAAACTCTATTAACACTGTCTTTCCTACTTTCTTCAAATGCTCAGAAAATTTCATCCTAAGTTCAAGTACAAACCAGTCACATTTTGAGCTATACATCAGCAAATTTCAGTACTAAAATGTCTTTCAGTAAGAAAGTCTAAGGAGGAAAGTCTTCACTGATCATTCTCTTTCATTGCATTCAGGATGAATTTACCTTTTTCTGAAAATTATCTGCCTGCTCCAGCTTTGGTTAGAGTTGGAACTATCAACCTTGGCAAACCCAGTAGAGGAAGACCTGGCGTGTTCCCAAAGTCAGACTGTACATGGTTTCCGTGGGTGTAGGGTGTATTCACGATACGTTGGCCTCTGCTGTGCATCCATGGCTGATGTTTATTTGTGCTCTGGCTTTTTGTCCAGGACTTGAGCATTCTGTCAGCTGGGACTAGCAGGTATCCAGAAAACAGGGGGCCATTTAATGAAGTTTTAGGGGAGGCAAATTACTGCTACCATAGAGAGGCTATTGCTGGATGTGTCTGTACTTCAGATGCTTTAAGTTGTTTGTTGGGTTTTTTTTTACTTTTCTCCTGGAAGAAGCAAACTTTGATTTTAAAAAGTTTCTACAGTAACATTAAATACTGCCCATCTATCTATTTGGTTTTCAGCACAGTGCTATCTTCTATTGTAATATTCGTATCTCGTCATGGCATCCAACTTTCTCTTCCTCCCATATAATTACATCACCTTTCTCAATAGTACTGCATAAACTTTAATAAACCCTGAAGGCAGTGTTAGAAGCAGCCTGAACTTGACTAGGGTGAGATAGAAATGCTAGGCAATATTTTACACTGGCAGGAAAGAAGCCTTAGAGGGAAAAAAGTAGAGCCGAGATACAAATGTGGCCTGTAGGGAGAAGCTTTTATCTGCATGTGGGGAAAGTATCAGAAAGAAAAAATCCCTCCCTAAAATCTTTAATACATCTCAAGCATTACTGCTCTCAGAAGTTTAACTCTTCCAGAATGCCACAAAGCTTTTTATAAGGCAGATAAATCTAATTATGTTCATCTTCTGCTGATTCCCCTGCTCAGCACATGCAAACAGATGTCAGGCTAATCTCATGAGTCTTTGCGCTGCATCTCATCAAAGTGGAAGACCTCACTGTGGAGAGTCCCAGGTTACCAGGAGTCAGTGGAGTTTCAGCAATGCAGAGACCACCCTGTCTCTCTGCACTTGAAGGGGCTAAACACCCACAAAAACATGCTCAGGGTAGAGGAGTTTTAGATTAAGTCATGCTGTACGGTGTTTGTCTGTCTGGACATGAGAGCAGCAAGGATGTTGCGATGCCTTCTTAGATAAGAAGTGCTTTTTCTTTTGAAGTGACCTTATGTATTAGCTAGTCCTTTCAAGGAAAGGATTCTTTCTAGGACTTTAGTTCTAGGTAGCTTTCAAACACAAACAACTTGAGACCTGGATTATGTGATTATACTGCACAGTACTTCCTTGCAGCCTTTCAAAGGAGAATTTGTGAACCACAGTGGGTAGCAAGTGCTGTAAAAAGGCTTAAAGGGAATTATCTGCTCTCAGACCCAGGATGAAGGGCTGAAAGAATAGGCAGTATTTGAAAAAAAGAGCAGATGGTTAAAAATCAGCTTTTACAGAGCTCTTCTTATCACTGGCCACGTGTAAAAAGAATGAGAAGCTGAATTAAAATGTGCCATGAGAAATAGTCTTTGCCATTCCAAGCATCACTTTCTACTCACTGGGCATTTGAAAGCAAATTATGTTTAAATCCCTTTTATGCAGATAAATACCTTTATGCTATTAGTATCACTTGAAGTAGCCTTAGTGAAAATTCAGCTCTTTCTCTTTTTCCCAGATGGATGTTTTGAGGGGAGGAGGAAGAAGAAAAGGAAGAAACATACTTATAAAAGGGAAAAAAGCCATGCCGATGCCATGGTCTCTTTCTTCAGACTCACTTGTCATATTATAGTGTATCCCAAAGGTTAGATTAAATAATCTCTTTCAGCTAACAGGAAAATTGATGTAATCCCCAACAAGCTAAGTTTAGAGAGCTGCAGCAGTTCAATTTTTGCCATAGCTAGAAAAAAGGAAAGCATCCATTTCTGTGGCAAGCAGAAATGTGTTGCTAGAATGTGTGCTGCTGGAAACAAATTCATGTCTCCAAAGTCAAAGAAGTGACGGAATCATGCCTTTATCATTAGAACTGTTGTTAACAGGCATTTGTCGAGCTTTGAAATACCTTATTATTTGGCATCACTTTCTCAGAATTCAGGATTCAAAATTAGAGATAGTTAAGATGTAGAGAATCATTTTAAACCAGCCTTCTACCTAGGTTCCTGTTTTACACAGCAATCTTACCAATTCAAACCACAGTTTACAACTGCGATGGCTATGATGCTTTAGAAATATATATACACTGAAAATTTGAATTACTAGTCCAATACTCTCTGATGACTCAGTGTAAATCCTTTATTAAACAAAACAAAATAAAGCAAAAGCTGAACAAAACCCCCAAAAGTTTGATCCATCACTATGTATGTGAGCACATGCTTTTATCAGCCCACAGTTTGCTTGAGTCATTCTTGTCTGTATGAACTCTCAAGCTGTTTAGTTCTCAAGAGCAGATCCTGGTAACATAGGGAGTAAATTTTGTCTAGAAAAAGGTTATAAAACTATGCTCCAAAATCATATTTATTTGTACCCTTAATCTTAGAGAACACTTGACTCTTATGAATCATTAGAATAGCTTGAACAATGAGTCATCAGAACACGATGACAGAAAAGTTATGTTTCAAGAAAACACAAATGTTAAGCTCTGTCAAATTTTAAAGAAATAATAGTATGTAAAATAGTGGAATGATATGTGTTACATTGCAGGCAGTTACATTTCTGGAGTCTCATTTAGGACCAGATTCTGATGTTATTTGTGTTGAATAGTGCCACAGTTAATGCGACTGCTTACAGAGTTGCTCTCTATTAGAGTCTCTAAATTTATTATTTCTTTTTTTAATATATTGCCCTGTAGGCCATTATCAGTGTAATCTTTAATTATCGTATGGTGTCCAGAGATATAATTGTGATAAAATCCCAAGTATTGCATTAGTTAATATCAATTCAAGTAGGAGTCACTGCTTCCTTTTGCCTTAATTTCTGCTTCATTGTAATGACTTTGTCAAATGGAAGGCATATGTCAGTATAAACGTAGTAAGTTACTAAGCATGCAAACTAGAGAGAGGAGCCAAGAGAAAGGAAACAAAACACTCATATGAGTTGAATGAGGTTTGCACCCAATGTTCATTGTGAACCCTCGAATTTCATGAAAGTGAAAGATAAAATTCTCCATTTTCTTTCCAGTAGCTATGTCTGGTCATGGGTTTAATCATGAACAAGAGGCAGGAATCAAAGTGTCACTTTCCCAGTACCAGTGACTGGCCCACACTGTCATCTCTCCCCGATGTTTCAGAGCAGTGCAAGTGAATAACACTCAGGAGCTTTGTTATACCTTCAGAGTGAAAAAATTCTTCCTGAGCCTTGAAGATGAGCAGCAAAGCACTGAAGCATGGAATTAATTATATCCAGTAATTATTTGTTTTGGCATTGCAACAAAGACCTGACAGCAAAGACTTTAGTCAGTCAGTTGAACTATACAAAAGGTGTTATTACATTCACTGAGCTCTATCTTGAAACAAAAAGGTTTCTTACCACTATGACAATTAAAAAGCTGCTCCAGAGCCTTCACTGCTGTGATGATTTGAGCCTCCTGATATCAGTCTAAATTCACTCATGCTTGGCACACACTCATATGATGTTGCAGAAAAACTGTCCTTTAATAGAAATAATTATTTTCTTTCTGTGATATTTGTTTCCTGGGAAAGTGTTTAAAGAAATGTCTCTTCACTTTACATTGCTAAGTTAGCCTGATATTTTGCAAATGGCAGACTTTCTGCTAAGCAAAACATCCTATCAACCTTTTTCTGTTTGGCTTTGTTTGAACTGATATTTTCTGAGCATAGTTGTCCCTCACTACCTGCTTCCATGGGGGAAGGGGATGGGACATGACTGTCTCAAAGAAACAGAAAGCCAGACAGTTTATTTGACTCCCTGTTTCTTTTCAGTCCCACTTTCACCTGTGCAGAGCACTCCTGTAGCAGTACAGGAGTGGCTCTTGCCTTTTCTATACAGAAGCTGCAAGACAAGGGAAAAATGCCTTGCACGTACAGTACGGATTAACTTGCTATAGTTCCAAGGTTTATACTGAGCATGGGAACAGTTGGCTTTTTCTGGTTGTCTTTTCTGTAAGCATTCAATCATTTGAATATTATTTTTTTCAGAAAACCTGCACTTATAAAAGGCAAATAACCAAAATTAATCATGTTGCTGTTGTTTATACCTCAGAAACAAATATCCATTTTTTAAAAGGTTTGAATTGAAAGAAAAAGATGGAAAGGGCCTGATCTTGGTTACATAATTTTAAATCTTTTCCAGCTGTAACAGCATGGAGTTTATACAAAGCTTATGTTCTGCTGACCCTATATTTCACTGTGCATCCTTCTGTTCTGGCCTGTCTCTCTCTCTCCCCTGACATCTTCTGCCTTTCCATCTCTCACTTTCTGCTCTCTTGCTTCTCCCTCTATGCAATTCCCTATGCTTTTCTGACTGCAACTTCTAAGAAAGTTACGGAATTTTAACTGAAAACATGTTGCACAGTTGCCCTAGTACAGAAGGTTACTCTTAAATATGTCCAAGGAAAAAGAGCTTATAATATCCCTAGGTAGTTCATTGCAGGGTTTTACTGCCATAGCTCTAGGAGTTTTTCTTTGTTTGGTGTCACACTTAGTTTTCTAACTGGGGGCCAGTACTGTTAAACAGTTATGGACAGGCAATGGTGTGTGTACAACAACTTTACACAGCGTTTACAATGAAGGTGGAACAGGTAAGAATATTACAGCATGTGTTCACTAGGTCCAGCAAACTCCTCTGGTATGAGCACTTTCACATAAGCATCTCCTGTCAAGCAGATTACCCTTTATTCATCTCCTAGCTAGAATGAAAGTAAATTGGCCCATGTCTTCAGAAAAATAAAACCCTCCTCTCACTAGGCTTCACAGGCCTCTGTGTTTGCTTATCATCCACTGTCCTAATTCTTTCTTCATGTCAAAATGTTTAAAATCCATTATTACCATCAGATCCTACCCTTTAGGAGTCAAATAGTGTTCATTAAGACATCCACAAAGACAAAACTGCTTCTTTCAGGTTTTTTTTTCACATACTATTAAATGGGAGCCACATATGTCAGATCCTCAGCTGCATGCTGTGGCATGAAATTTCAAAGTTTTCAAAGTATTAAAGAAAGATCCACTTATAAATCCAATGGTACAACATAGCCTGTAGTTAATTTTATGTTTTGTCTAGTGATAAAGAAGGAACTGTTGTTTTCATTTAGTCACGGTGATTAGTTGGCAAGTATCTGTAACGTGACACGCAGACACCTAAGTGGAATGGGAATGCTTATTCTGACTGAAGTATGAATACTCAGATGCAATAATTTCACCATTAAATGCAACAGGTGTTTAACAAGTTTCCAGTAAAGCAAAGCCAATGGACCAAATTAATTTTGTGCCGAGAAATCCTTTTTATGGAACCTGGTAGGTTTAACAGTACTCTAGTGAAGGTCCACCTTAGCAGAGACGCCATATGCATGAGCAATGTCCATTCCCCTGGAATGAGAAAGTAAAGTAAAATAAAGCCAAGCCTGCAATATGAATTGTTTTCATGTTAAAAGGTCTTTCATGATGTGTATTAACATGCAAGCAAGGAAATTTGTACAAGACAGTATGTTGTGTATTTACCAATGAAGAAACCATTCTAATCTCATCAGATGATGCGCAAAGTGGCAAACATCCTAACTGGATGCTTTTGACTTGCATCCTGTTCTTAATGTGTGATTCTTGAGGATACAACCAGATTTGTTATAAAATACACTCAAGAATATGGGAATGGTTTGGGAGTCAAAAACTCGACTCAGGCAGTCATGGAGCTTGCAAGTAAATGCTTTTCCTGACATTTCAGACATTCTTACCCTGTAATGAGCTTCCCCATCTAGTGATTAAAATACATTAATTCATTTATCTAATGGTTAAAATCTCGTCCATGTAGGGCACTTGTGCGTGTAGCTGTGGGCATGCAAATAATTTATATGGCTCTACTGTGTTTTCTTACTTTGCACAATGATTATATCCAGAATATCCAAAAATTCTTGTGAGAGAAATATGTACATAAACCACCATCAGGCTGGTGGTTATCTTTGAGTTGCAGTCAGAATTACACGAATTTCTGCTGTGACTGTAAATCTCCCTGAGCAGCTTATTTTCACTTGAGTATTAAAAGCCCATGAAAGGACAAGTTATGCAGTTGAATTGCTTGCTCCAGCGGGAATACAATAGTGTAGTGGCAAAGCAACAGACAAATTTAATTTTTTTATTACATTGAAATAAGCTTTTCTTTCCACATATTTAATCTGATTTCTTCATCAGCTCAAACTGTTTGCTACTCTGTTGTTCAATTAAGTCTCCAACTTCTGAAACAAGAATTGGCTCCTTACATTGTTTTTTTTCACGTGAGCTACACATTTATCAGCAAATGAAAAAAAAAAAGCACATTCATATATAAATTCCTCCCACCAGCATCCTTCATCAAAATCCTATCTGCTGATGAACAGAGGTACCTGAAACCAGGTTCAGCCCATGCCAGGGTTAGTGGTTTCTGTTCCCATCAGAGGTTGAGGAGCACCCTCCTAGTGTGCTCCCATACCTCCAACAGAACAGTGTCTTTCTACAGTCAGTAAGGCAGGCTCTCAGCCAGGGAAGGGTCATACACACCCCTGATGAGGGTTATGCACACCATATGCCTTTCACCTCTACAGTCAAAGCATTTCCCTGAGAAATTATTTTTTTGTAACTGAATTATTGTTTTTACTCTATTTTATTTCCGCATTTCTATAGATATAGTGCTACAATTGCATTTTCATGCCTTAATGTAGTTGCCTAATTTGACCTAACCTAGTGAAAGTATAACAAATTAAAAAACTGTAAAGATATTGAGTAGTCAAATGCAGCAATCAAAAGCATTTTTAATCACTTCAGATGTAGAAACTTCAGCATTCAGTTGATGATCTTACGAGTTATGTCAGTGTACAGCCCTATGTGACAGGGGACCACGAGTTCAAGAGCAGACCGTGACACGGACACTGTGACTTTTTTCCAAACTGCAAGAGAAAACCCCTGCAAGACACTCATGACCTTTGTATTTACTAATGGCTTTTATTTAAATTTGTTGAAGAACAAAGATTAATATTTACTGAACCCAGATAAAATCAGATATAAATTACCATCCAGGAAAGCTTGTCCACTGCCTCTCTCAAATTTAGCAAATAGAAAATGTTTCTTCATAAGGCTCTTGTTCTAAAAATAGCTTTTTTCCAAAGCACATCCAGCTCATTCATATGTTATTTTTAAAACTGTAGGTATTTGAAATACTACGTTTTTCACACTTTTAAACCCCAGTTATTGTTTAAAACATTGAATATGTCTTTCAATACTGAACATATCACATATGATTCAGTTCAGTTTTCAAGATTCAGAGTTGATGTTTGATACCTCAGCTCTCAGGGCTCTTTGAGGTCCATTTATTTCATTTATTCAAATAATTGGGACCTCTGAAATATGGAGAAATGGGAAGAGGTGTGGAGTGGAAAAGCAAGGACAGTAGACTAAGGGAAATACTGGATACATCAATGTGTTTTAAACCTACATAGTTTGTGCTGCTCAAGTATCAATTTGAGTATCTGAAAATCTTAGAAAAAAACCCTATCTTCTAATCTTCTTTCTCTAAAATATAAATTAAAAATAAATTTAATAGCAGCAACTCTTTTATCTCGAGGGATAGCTTCATTTGGAAAATGTTATCTACTTAACAGAGAAATGGCTACAAGTTGCCATCACTAGAACTTAATAAGAAGTTCAAGAGACTGACCAAATTGCTATGTAGGAAAGTCAGAGCTGTTATGATGTTCTTTTGATCTAGCAGAATTTGGAATGCAATTTTCATAAATGTGAAACAGCCTGCTTTGTTCCCTTGTTTTTCAGATCACTACCTTTAGGAGAAGAGAAAGTCTTGATTAATCCTTTCATATTCATGGCTTGTGTCTTGATAGCATTTAAAAGTAAAATTTCAGTTGCCATTTTTATTTTTAAATACTTTCCCCTTTAACTCATTAGAAAGTGTTTACTTTCTGTCACATGGAAACACACTTGAAGGTCAGAAGCACAAATAAACCCAGTCAGGGTTGAAATCAGCATTAAACAAGGGACAAAAAGGCAAATGTTAATAACGAAGTGTCAGCCTGGATATTTGTCACTAACGTTGAATGTCCTTGTTCTTGTGTGTACTTCTATCAGTGCCCTTACAGTCTTTTAAAACATTCTCTAGGAGAAAAAAACTGTAAGAGAAAAACAGCCCAATGTCAGATAAAATGGAAGGTGTCTTCCATGAGAAAATATCCAAACAGTATAATTATTTTGAGATCACTGTGAGGACTCTGAGTTTTTTTTCAGATCTTTAATCAAGCTCCGAGGTTGCATTTATCTGTCACAGAATCATAGAATCATAGAATGGTTTAGGTTGGAAGGGACCTTAAAAATCACCTGGTCCAACCCCCATGCCATGGGCAGGGACACCTCCCACCAGACCAGGTTGCTCCAAACCCTGTCCAACCTGGCCTTGAACACATCCAGGGAGGGGGCATCCACAACTGCCCTGGGCAACCTGTGCTGGTGTCTCCCCACCTCACAGTAAAGAATTTCTTCCCAATATCTAGTCTAAATCTACCCTCTTCCAGTTTAAAACCATTCCCCCTTGTTCTATTGCTACCTCCCCTTATTAAAAGTCCCTCCTCAGCTTTCCTGTAGGACCCCTTCAGGAATTGGAAGGCCTTAATAAGGTCTCCCAGGAGCCTTCTCTTCTCCAGACTGAACAGCCCCAACTCTCTCAGTTGGTCTTCATAGTGGAGGTGCTCCAGCCCTCTGATCATCTTTGTGGCCTTGATGAATCCCTCCTAGTGCTGGACCGTTCCTTGGGAGAGGTGACACAAAAAGCACATCACCAGTGGGAAAAAAACTAGGGAATTTATGTCCTATGAAGTAGTTTTCTAGATATACTCAGAGGTACTGGACAATTTTTTGTTTTCATAGGAAAGGCTCATGTCCCCTACCACTTTTCCTGCCAGTCAGAAGAGCTGGCCCCACAGTGCTCATTGCACAGTCACTGATGGCTCAGTTTCATCTGCTATTTGAAATCTATGTCTTCAATATTTCCTCATCAAGTTTACAAAAAGCAAATGACATATGACTAACAAGCTGCAGTGAGGATGCACTAGTCACAGCATTAGCAACTTGCTTACATCACTAACCTAGTCGTGTCATTTAACTAGTCGCCCCATTCACAATTGATGTCAGATCTCAGGCTCTGCTCACCGGTGATGCCGGCAGGGTGCAGAGAGCAGATAGTTGGTTGGCTTTTCTCTGAGCTGTGGGATCAGGTCAGCTCCTTTCCTCCTCTATGACAAGCCAGTTGTGTCATGGCTCAGACTCACTTCTGCATGTGTCTCAGTTCAAATGAAATCCACTGTCCAGGGAAGGTGGGTGTCTGAGCTGGCACACTTTGCTATGGAGTGAGATCCTCCGAGGAAATGGTCTGACCTGGACCAGGTCTTCCCAGACTTTGACTCTGGCCACTAGGACAGAGAATGAGCTGGCATTGACCGTATTTCTCTACTATATGCCATAGGCCAAGCAAGTTAGGCTCTTCTGCTAAGCCTATTTGGGATGGTCCCAGAGAAAGGACACTATTGTAAAAGGGTATCCATGACCTGCCCAGTAATCTCCCAATCCTATCAGGATTGTCTACAAAGCATTTATGTTACAGCATAATCAGCATCACCCCAAATGTTTTAGGCAGAGAGAAACGATACACATTGGAATAGTAGAGCTAATGGAGACACGCTTCAATTTTATGTTGTGCTGTAGCTTTACCATGCACTGTATCATTGTTCCACCTTGGAGTCTGTCAGAAATTTAGAGGTTTGAGTTACCACTAGCACTGTAGCTTTGATGGAGTGGCCATGAGTTTTGTTTGTCTACCTGTTTATTTCTGTGTGCTTGCACTAGCATGATTGATTTCATTTATAGTTTATAAGGTACTTCTCCAGTCTGTCTCTATCAGGTTAATAGAAATGAGTTGACCTCTGAATAATACACAATACAAGAAATGGAAAACATTTTCCTTAAAATTCAAAAGATAGCAGTTTGCTTCTTAACCTGAAATAGACTTTTGAACTGTGAAATGGCCAGTGCAGTTTGTGGTGTATTGTAGTGTAATATGACAGTTAGAAAACTATATGCGGTGAAATGACCCTACAGGAGAAGAGCAAGTGCACAGCTGTGGAACAAGTCCATGCAGCCTGAATCTGAAATGGTCCAAAGATAAACATAGGCATAGGCTCTGCTCTGAACAAGGGTTGAAAGCTCCTTACCAAAACATCATAGTCTGTGCTGTGGTCCCAGCCTGGCATGTCTGTTATCTCAGGAAGGTGTCTGTCACCAGGAGTCCTTGGGACGTGGCCATAGGACTCTCCCACTGCAAGTGCCAGCTGTGTTTGCTGGGAGACACGGGAGAAGCTGCAGAGGCTCCCATGCATGTGGAAGGGCACGGCCTGGGTCCCAGCAAGATTTGTCCCCTGGGAGCAGTATCAATCAGTGCAGCTGAGGTTCTGATGTGAGCATCTGTCTCTGCAGGAGCTTCTCTACTTCTATATACTAAAACTAAAAGGTAACTGAAAGATAGTTAAGAATAAGGAAACTAGAAAAAACTCTATCATCACCCCTAATTACTGTTAGGGACACATCCTGACAACTGCTATGATTCTGGGATCAGAGGCTGAAGGAGACGAATGGGGCCATTCCATTAGTATTTTCAAGAGAACTCACAGTTCCTGCAGCTAAATGGCCGAGTAGGATGAATTTACTAAAAGATTTTGGTAGTTTGTATACACAGTTATTTAATCTTCTGAACCAGTCATTTATGTACTTCTGTTGAGCAACTTCTATGAATATAAGAGGGGAGAGGAATAAAATTGAACCAACAAAACTTTTTATTTGGTTCATAATTTTAAAACCCCAAGGCTTCAGCTGCAAAATCTGTTTGTGTTCTACTAGTTTTTTTATAATCTCAAACCCTTGCTCAGGCGGATAATTTTTTCTTTTTTTTTTTCATCTTAGTTTAGTATTCACACTACAGCAAATCAATTTCCACATCAAAGGCTTGTTAACCACCTCAGGCTCTGTTCCCCTCCATGTTGCAATCATATGTTTTTCAAGTTGTCCTGGCTTGGAGAGAAATTAATTTAACATTTGATTGTCATGCGTTGTTCTCTCTTTTAATGCTATACATTTGCTTTTCCTTCAGCAGCGTAAATATGATAGGAAATCCTTCTGACTCTTTTCCTTCATAATCAGCAGAGCAAATACAGGCAGCATCAATGAGTGTCCATACCACACAATATCTGAATAGCTTGTGGAAGACAGACTAGTTCATTACTTATGGTTTTACTGTGATTTCTGTGCTTTGGATCTCTTTCTCATTTTACATGCTGGTATTTTGGTTTTAAAAACTGTGACTGTTAAAAATACCCTAAAACAGACAAGCATTATTTTTTCAAAGTCTTAAAGTAATTTAAAAAAGAATAAAATCAGAGGCTTTTTGTGATGTGACTTCTCCGAATTCCACTGAAAACGTTGTAGATGATTAATGACTTCAGCGACCTCCTGATCATGTGATATCTCTAGGGTAAAATAGATGGTAACAGTAAAAGTAATCACCAGTATGCTAAGAGGTCCCAATGAAACTTGCACTGATTGCTATGTAAGTGTCTATCAACCTGTCAAAATTCACACACCGAGAAGTCTTGTAAAGGCATATCTGAGTAACAGTAGACAGGAAAAAAAGGTGAAAAAAGAGTTAGAGGTAGCAATGAGATATCTCTGAGTAGGAATGATTTTTTTTTCCAAGTATGAACATTTTAAACAACACTGTTTAGACATTCACCTTCACTTTGCTGCCATGGAAACATTAAGTAATAAATGTTAAAAAAGAAAGATTTCATCAAAACAATACTGTTAAGAAGATTTCACTGCAGAAAAATGCTGATCATGTATACACTGTAAATATAAACAGCTTGGGAGAGGGCATGTGTTACACCTTTCCTAGACACAAATTGGCTTCTGTCTCAAAGTCATAACTCCTGAGGAATGAGGAATCCAGAAGAGCAAAATTCAGATTGATATGAGAAGAGGTTTTCTATTGTAGCTAACTTATTGTATTCACTAAGTTTATTCACCCAAAAGTATGTTTTGGATGATCAGAACTATTCATTAATGTTTATCAAATTCCCAAACAATTTTAACAAAAATGTGCTACAGAGAGGGAGCAAAGTAAAATCAGAGAAATTAGTACATCTTTTTTCTTTGAAACACATGAACTTTTTGAGATTTCATTTTAAAGTTTTCATAACATAAATTAGTTTTAAAAAATAATGGTTTAAGTCTAGAATAGCTAAAAAATTACCAATAAATATTTGGTTTGGTCTTTAAAAATTTGGTTTGTTATTTCAAAATTTTGCAGAGAAATCTCTAGAATTCCTATTTTAGATTGGTTAACAACAGGCTGTGTTTTCTGTACATTCTAATAACTAAGTTATTATATGTCACAACCACATATGTCTAGAAATGTAAACACTGGAAAGATTTTTCAGTTCCTATTTTCCTTCACTGAATTTTATGGAAGTGAAGTAATCTGTTTATAATCTCAACAAAATTAATAGACTATTTTTTCAGTAATTGCTATTCAGCACTATTCTCTTTGAGAGTTACACTCTTGGGCACTTTACTAATGCTTAAAAGAAAAACACAGTATTTTAAATAGTTCTAAAATGTTTTTTAAATGCCTTCTTTCTAACTGTGTAACACACTGTGTATTTAGAGGCATAAATTTTTAACTCAGAATTACTTTCTTGGTTTCACCTGTCATTAATGAATCACCCAAATGAGTATTGGATTGGTACAATTATAATATAGTATCAGATAAAATACCTATTTGAGTTATCCTATGTACAATATTCAGCAAAATATCAAATATTTTCCAGAATAAGTTCCAGAATGACATATTCTGTCACAACTCTGAATATCATTAGTCATTGCTGCACAGTAAATACAGACTGCCTCAGATGGGCTTTATTCCTATTTATGCAATTTGTGACAAGTAATGATGTTCTGTGTAACATTACTAAAAATTAAATTTAAATTTGAATAAATGCTGTTTTAATAAATTCTGTTCAACATAAAATATCACAAAATTAATTTGCAAATATATTCATTTAAAATATTAGAAGCAGCTTCTTCAAATTAGGTAATAATGTTTCTAGGGAACATTCGGTAAGTCTGTGTAGAGAAGATCATATACCTCGCAGACTGACATTATACAGGATATTATATTAAAATAATAGAATTATAGTGCAACTAGATAGAAGGTAAACATTTCTGATGATTTGAAACATTTCCATTAAAGCCTACTGATTTTCTTTACCTCTAAACTAGCTGGTTTAGTAAATTTACTCCACAATGTATCTATGCTGATTTCCAACAGATTTAACTATTCAAATTTTTAGATATTGAACAGAGATCAACCTACTAAGTCTTCTCCCATTTGTTTGCTACTAATAATCTGGCAAAAATATTTTTGACTTTCCCATCTGGGGAGCAGATACAAATGAAGGCTATGGCATTGTAAATCATCTCTATGACTTGATAATAAGAAGGACAACAAATTTTTCAGAAGAAAATATCCTCATGGATCTCTTAATGATTTTCTTCTTCTATCCAGAATGAAAACAGCCAATCTTCACCTTTCCAAGAGCCGCCAACACAGTGAATTACTAGATTAGTCCTGAGTCCATACTGAAGCAAATAACATGTTGTGAAGATTTTCATCTGCACTTACAAGTAAACTAAGAAGCCTTTTTTTTTCCCTTTTTAAAAAAATTGTTTTGTTGAAACCACACTATGTCCAAACATGCCTATTGCTCCCACTCTTCCAACAGGACCAAGTTACTCTGAGCTGCACAGCATAATTTCTCTGTGGTTGTTTAGATTTTATTGGCTCTTGCAGCCATGGAATCAGGTGGGTTTAGTGTAATATCATTCAGCAGCATGCCAAATTTCATATAGTTCACACTGGCTACCAGCAAAAGCTGTAACATGTTCTGGTTGGTACTGTGGAGAGGTTGAGAGGGTAAAGAGGAAAAAGGACCTTCCTCCTAAGAGAAGAAATTGGAGAACACTACTGAAGACTGAATATTTCCTTAAAGATCATTGATGGCAACCTTACATGAGGGAATGCTTGACTGACTGGTGGCTAACCCCTTCTTTCGAAAGTTTCTGAGTGTGAGTGAATTTACATGACAGTATACTAAAGTTATAGTACAGTAGGAAAAAGATATAGCATAGTATGGATTAATTCCTCCGTATCTTCAGTTAATTGGTCTAGTGGCAGACTTAGGGCTGGTTCAATGGTTGGACTCAATGATCTTGAAGATCCTTGCCAACCGAAACTGTTCTATGATTCTGTGATTTAGGCACATACAGGGACATGTAATGCCTTGAAATTCATTTACAGTGCCATGTCTTGATAGAACAGAAGCACATGCAAAGTATAATATTCAAGTTTTCCAGCTATGGCAGTCCCCTAACTGTGCATGTGAATGAATGTGTACATTGTTTGAAATGAAAGCAGTGGTATATGTATGATGTGCCAAGTGAAAAAACATATGTCTCCACAGAATAATGTCAGCTACGTTGTTATATGCTGTGAGCAGGGGCTTAAATGAAGACAGGCAGAAGACATATTTGGTACTCAAATGTGCCCTTATCCTCTAGAAAGAACAAAGCCAGTGAAAAAAAGGAAGGAGGTAAATTGTGTGTAAGACTGAGCAGCCATCAGGGTGAGGAGAGAGGAGATGACTGAAGACTGGGTGTCATCAAAGTAATTTACTGAGGCTCTTAAATTGACAACTTTAGCAGCAGTGACAATTGGAATGTCACGCCCTAGGAAAGCAAATGAGGTCTAGATTTTGTGAAGTGGTCAGTGCAAGCTTTGCAAGAAATACCATACAAAAAATTGAATGTAAAATTTGTACTATTAACTGTGAGACTCCACTCTCTTCTTTATCATCATTTTTGTAAGAAATTAAACTAAAGAACTGTTTTTCTCGCTAGTTTTACCTTTTTAATTAATCATGAAGCAAGCAAATCAGTGTTATTCCATTCATACTTTGTTTCCACAGAGACACTCAAGAAAGCTAAACCGAATTACCTAAAGATTTGAATTGTAAAATTTAAATTTAATTTAAATTTAAAGCACACAAAGCAACTTGCATTAGACCTCTGTGTGGTAATGCCCAGAAACAGTTTTCATTTATGAACATCTAATTTGGTTCCGAACCATTTCATTCTAAGTTAAATTTTCTATCCAGAAGTCTGACATGGTTTAACACATGCTTCATATTCCTACCTTTGGATAAACAGACTGCTTCCTTTTAGACAAGTCCTGACAAATTAGACCTTCACAGAAAAGTGTAGATTATTTCTGTGTCATAACAGAACTTCATGCTACATTTTTGTTTTTAATGTATCCTTTGAGTGATATATTTTGATATACAGTCCAACAACAAGAAAAACACAACTAAAAGATTCTACACTTTGCCACATCAAGGGGTTAATAATTTACAGAAAAGAGGTTCATTAATACTACATGAGCAACATTTTTTACAAAACACTTAGAGGATAAAACATAAAGCCTTATAGGTGAGGATTTACTTTACAATTCTTATATCAGGCAAAGCAGCATTAAAGCTCCATTAGGAGGTTTCTCTTGAATTTTTAGCTTTTCATGAACCATGTAAAAGGTAGACTAAATAACTTTATGAGGACTGGTAGTAATGATGATAGATTTTTATGCACATCTTGCAGCACAATGCTGTTCATGTTTCTGCAACCACATGCAAAAAATCTAACTACTTGCGAGACAGTAAGTACGGAAAGAGAAATGGAGTAGAATGGATAAGCACAAATTATAGTCAAAACCATGACTTCACTCATGTGCTTGCCATGCAAGAAAGTATCAGGAATTGAGGGGCATGCATGTATAATACAGGTTCTATAACCCAACAATCCCTTATTTCTCTCCCCTCACTGAAGAATATTTAGCTTAGGAACTACAGAGAGATTTTAAACCAAGAAGATGATATATTCTTTGTAAAGAAATTGGTTTTCTTAATAACTATTGGCTGAACAAACTAGGGGGAATGTCATTATGTTGAATTCTTTATGTTAAAGCATTGAAAATTATGTTACTGAAAAAAAAATCTGCACAACTTACTGCATAGCACCAAAAGAGTTTCTTAGGAATGCATTAAACCTACATACAAAGTAACTATTCCTCAATGTATTGAGCTAATGGGAAAGAGCCTGTTTTGAAAACAGCAGGACATAATTTTCCGAACATCTCATGGTCTTTTTTCACCTGAAAGGAGAAAAAGATGAAGAGGCACTCCCATCTTTGGACAGCAACTAAAGGTTAGGGTAGGGTGACTGGCTTCTCTTTTCAAATAAAAAGCTGTTCAAGTCTGTGAACATAATAGCTGGTATGTGAGACTGTAATAATAATAATTGATGGTAATAAAAGAAATAACACTTGGACTGAAGGTAAAAAGGTGCCTTAGGAAAAGTTTTCTGACTGTCTTAAACCTAACTGTGTGTCAGTAATCTACTCATGAGCATGGCTTCTCTGCACCCCCCTGAACTTGCCAGTCACTGGGCACATCCTGACACGCTGTCCTTCCCTATACCATAGAGGCACAACTTCAAGGTGTGGAGAGTGAGGTGCCTCCTGGTATCATGGCTATGTTTATATCATAAAGTGTACAAGCACAATCTGCTCTACAATGGCACGAGTTGATCCCAAACGAATGCCTAGTCCACAGAATCACCAGTGTTTCACATAAGAATGGAAAAGCATAGGAAATGGATGTGAAACCAATGATTTAGGCCAATATATGTCTTTACATACAACTTTATCCAGCATCTGTATCAACATCACATATTACAGTTTAAAATAAATGGGCAATATCTCCTTTTGCCACTGGAGAATTTCCCCTGTGTTGGGAAATTCTTCATAGCACAAAGCTGGAGCACAGATTTTACAGTTGGTTTAAGGAAGGGAAGAATTGCTACTTCTTTGTTAACTGCTGACATGAAACTCCAAAATGAAGCTGTTGAACATGGTAAAACTTCAGGTTTATTTGAAAAAGACTATCCACAGGCATCCTTCCCTGCAATACAATGATCAGTAAGGTGCTTATGCCCTGGGATCAAATCAGCCTGATCCCGGAGAGGTCAAAGCAATGCTTGTGGGCATCGTATATTGCAATGTTTTACCTCTCGTTTTCCAAGGTTCTTGATACTACTATAAACCAATTAAAAAGAAACTTAATAGAACAGGATCCTGAGCTGAAGAGAATGCCATGTCCTATTCAAGTTAAAAAGAAGACGAAAATAATCAAACTGTATATAAACTTATACCACAGTGAGGCATTATGTTTTTTAGTTCACAAACTTGAAGTCCTGGTTGCACACTCATCTCCTAACAGCATCTGTGAACATAGGCTCATGTGTGGAAGCTCGAAGGCTGAAGTGGTTCACCTCCATGATTCTACTTCTCCACTGAGGTGACTGGTTACACCATACAGATGTTCCTATAAGAGGCTGATAAACTGGCGATCACTTTGGGTTTTTTGCTTCACTGACTGTGACACTGGAAAGCCCTGGAGCTGCCATTTTTGAACCATAGCCGTGTCAGGGTGGCACCTCTCAGAGAGGAACTGGATGGGCAGGTTGAAGAAGTTGCCCCATCACCTGGCCCAGTTTAATCCATGCTATATTCGAGAAGCTACAGTAGCATCGCTCAATGCTGCTTTCTTAGCACAAAATTCTGTTCACTTCAACAAAACTTTCGTGGGCAAGGACCATAGTGCAGTTCATCTGAGACAGACTGAATTACACACTGAAGCTTAGGATATTTGAAAAAAAAAAAAAAAAAGAAAAAAAGAATATTTGCACTGACAGAGACCAAAGGACAATTGAGAGCTTAAATAGTGTGCTGACAAACAGCAATTAGCTGAAAATGGAACTTCTTCGCTTTGCTTCTCTTGATTTATTCTCCCAATACAGATCATACATTTTTCATGAGAAGCAAATGTCTATGAAGAGAAACGCCTGCAGAGAGTGCAACTGGGATACAAGAACCCATTTTGAACTCAGATATGAGTACCCTTTTGAAGCTACTGCCTATAATACAATATTGTAATGGTTTAGAAGTCATATAATGGAATTTATATTGTGTCCTGCTTCTCTAAAGATACACCAAACTCTTGACTCAAATGAAAAAACAGGTCAAGAACAAAGAAAGACATTTCTCAGTTATCCTCATCCCTTGACTTATACTTTCAAAATTAGGGCAAACTTCACTTCTTACTGTATTTTACTTGTGTTATATTTGTGCTCCATATTTCTGCAACAGAACAATGAAGAGTAAAGCAAGTGGCTTTGAATGTCAAGGTTGAGCTCAAAAGCTTTACTCAGTTCTATTTTTCATGTCAATCTTCTGCCTATTTCTTCGCAAATATATCTCCATGTTCATACAGAAATGACTACAATTTGCAGTATAGTACAGAGTATTCACATTGCTTGGATTCGTGTATGAGCTGCAAACAGAAAGCAGAAACTGTCACCCTCCATATGCAGAACATAGAAAAACTACTCTGAATTGAAATAATTTAATAAACCTACTAAAAGATTAAAACTTTGTTCATAAACATTCCATTGTATCTTGACAGCTGTTTCTCAAAAGGAAGGGATGAAGCTGGTTTTCAAAATACTCCCACAAAATTGAGAAAAATTGCCAGCTTCTGTTATGTCCCTCTCCACTTGCCTGCCACTGTGGAGTTAAAGCAGCCAATTTTACAGGTTTGAATGCAAAGAGTACATTTCGGAAATGAGTCAATTTATTTCCAAATTCAGTTGGGGAAAGAAGAAGGCAATGGAAATTAACAATTTATTTTCTTTGTCTTGCTATTGGTCAGAGTGATCATCAGCATGACTTAGGGAAGCTTAATACAATGTATGAATTTTGTCTTATGCTTGATCACCATCAGCATTGAAAGTATTTCCTTTAAATGGTGCTTGTATCAGAGATCAATATGGACCTAAAAATCAGTCCGTGCAGAAGGTCACTGATTCCAGTGGCAGGATTTCAGTGCTGTAATAGGCTTGAAATGGCACAGATCCCCTTGTCTTCCCCTAGCCCACCAGAGTTTTCCTCTTACTGTGCTTTTTCACATTATAAAGATGGCATAAATGCAGGACAGCATGAGAACCACTTTCCCAGGCTGTTTTAGTCAGAGGGCTCACTACTGCTAACGCTTCTCCATGAAGATTTAATAAAATCAGTGACAAGGAATGAAATTACATAATGTCATTAATAGAGACTAAAAAGGTTATTGTTCTTAACTAATCATATTTTAGGATTGATTATGCAAAGGCCAAATAAGACAAGCCATTAAAACATGCCATGATTGTTAGTTATTACAGCAGGCTGAAATCTCTTTAATTTTCAAAATTACTTCTAGAGCATGAAAGAAGCAAAACAAAACAGAACAAAAGCAGTTTGCAGGAGCTGTGTAATACATGAATGAGTGCAGGAACTTTCCAAGAGTTTTAGAAGTTAGTCCTAGCAAACTTGCTAAGCAGTGAGTATCGTAACAATTATTGCTCTTGGACAAAGTTTTGCCTTCACTTTATTATTTGATCATAAAAGGAGCTATTGTGCATTGCATTGCTATTTTCTTGCTTCTGCTCATGATTTTCTCTACTGGAGACTTTTATAGGAAACATAATCATCAGCGCTGCAAGAAAATTAATGCATTTTGTCTCCAGTGATACATGTTCACTTAGTGCAAAATAAGATCAAGGAAAGGAATGCAACTTTTTAATTCTAGTTTTGCTTCTTTCTGATTGCTGAGTTTCAAAATCTGCTGCATGAAATAATAGGAGAGAGCAGTGTTTTATTTTCCAGTTCCCAAATAATGAGAATTATGGACATGTGTCCACAGGGATAACTCCAGCCTCCAGGATCCCTATAGAATATGATGGAGCAGTTACTTTGGCAAGATTCAGAGGGCTGTAGCTGTGAGGAAGTTCCCTGCTGAAATCGATCTGATATTTAAGGTGGTGGGATGTAAAATAGCTCCAGCCATGCCAAGAACATGGATGGTGTGAAGCTATGGGAGGGCATCCTGACATGCCAGAAATGTGCCAGGTGACCAGAGGGTCAGGAGAGACCTTTCTGCACCATGAAGTAACTTAACAGCAGCTTAAAAGTAGTAGGGTCACCAGCTGGGTGGGCTTTTCTTGGATATAGTCACCTTTTTTTCATCTGGAAATTTTGTTTTCAGGAATGGGAACTTTATTTAGTTGGGATTCCTGGACATCCTGTAGTATCACTGGGACAGTGTCCCTGATTAAGCAGATGGATATCAAGAAATCCCAGAGCAATATCCCCAGTGGGTGCCCACTAGGTCCTGTGCATTCTGGATATGCAAACTGTTTAAATAATTTGTGCTTCACATGTGCGCTTAATCAAACACATGTAGATGCCCTGGACTCACTGCATATCTGCCATAGGGCATATACTCATGTATTTCTATCAAAGAGATCCATAAATAGGAAGATCCTACATTTAAGTCCTTAATTTCCATATCTTCACGTTCAGGATTATATATGTGTGTGTGTATGCATATATGTATACATATGTATACATGTGCACATATACATACACACATGTGGAAACTAGTTCTTACATTCTGCCAGAACTTGGAGTACTTTGCACAAAATCTCTGTTCTCTCACAGGTGTCCATGCTGGTAGCAGGACAGATGGCTGAAGCAGTATCATAATACAGCTAGGGGTAACGTGGGATAAATACTATTGGCCTAATCTTAACTTTCACATACAAGCAATTCTTTGGACCATCTATAAGTCAAGAATTCATTCAGATCTGATTATTCCTGAAGTCTCTACTGACCTGACTGAGCTTGAGTCACAAATTGTTCTGCGTTTCTTCAGCAAAAATTGACCTGCTTTGGGCTACTTTGTTCATGTCATCTTTTGTGCTCAAGCCATTTTTTTCTGCGGTCTCCATGCTCTGTGGCACCTTTTGTGCCTGGACCCCAGTAAATCTTTTCCCAGCACGTCTTAATATGTATTTCCTGCCAGTGCACTTTTCTGCAAGCTGGCTGGGAATAATTGGGTACAAAATAATATCAGTTCCATAGAAGAGTCTGTGCAAAAGCATAAGAGAGCAGAAAGACTAGACATTTCAGTATTATTTAAATTGCATAAAATATTTACCTAATGCTAGACTAGAAACATAGAAAGGCAAAAAAAAAGACCGTGGTGCACCTGAAAATATTTTTTTGTTGTTTTGTTTTTCTTCACTCTTTTGAGATATAGATCTTTCCACACTCTTGAACTGTTCTTTCATCTAGGGCTGACTAAGCATAGCCTGATTAGCTTCTTCCAGCTCAGAGAATACATATTTGGCAACCTTTCAAAGAAAAGAAAACAATAAGCTGTTTGGACTTTCCAAAATTAACCAGGGAGCACAGAACATAGTTTGCAAGTGCTATCGAGATTGAAAGAGAGTGAGATTTCCAAATGCTCTTTTTGGCTTTGCAATTAACACAAGATTTTCCAATTACGTTATTTAGTGACATGGCTTTTTATCAGAGTTTTTACAAGACACTGCAATGGCTTTCTTCCTCCTACTGAAGTTTTTGCTTTGCCAGAGTAATTTAAAATAAATTCCATGTGTATTTTAGTCAAGACTTTTACAAATTAAGGATGAAATTCTGACCTTACCCATTCATTATCAAGTTTTCTTTCAATATGTCTACAGAAAATGTGAGAGATTATTGCAGTGACTGAGGTGTAATAATGCGTTAAATCTTCTTATAGCTATTAAAAACAAAAATACTACGCCTCTTGTATCAGACATGGAGTCTGAAACTGAGGCTTTTAGCTTCAAACTAAATTTTTTCTGCTTTCTGGTTTCACACCTGCTTGATAAACAACAGAATTAGGCCGGGAGCATTTACTGCATTGGATATAGTTCCTGTAATAAATGTTCAAAGTACTGTGGATTTAAATAGAAACTTTCATTAAAAGCTCCAGGTCTAAATAAAACAGAAGAATCAAGCGGATGCAAATGTTCTTTCTTAATGTTAATTGAGAGTAATTAATTAGTAATTAATCAAGATGAAGAGTAATTGCAGTGGATCATGTTGGGAAAACAAACCAGGTTCATTCTCGGGGATTCATACATTTTTTCAAATGGCTTCTTAATCTGAGTAATGTGGTTACTTGGCTGTTTTTGGTAGAAGAAGGCAGTGCTTTTAATGACATTTTAAGGTAGAGCTTATATTACTAATATTACTTACATTACTTATATTACTTGCTTATATAATAATACTAATTATATAGCACTAAACTATAGAGCTTATATTACTATATACTACTAATCACCTTTCCCCCCATTAAATATGTTACCCTCTGGATTGAAGACCATTAGTAAAAGTATAATTGCCAGAGTTCAGGACTGTGGTTCAATCTTCCACCCCTGGGATTAGAGAGGTTAAAGGCATGACAGCATCCCATACTGTTCCCATGGAAACTTTTTTGGCATTGATGCTTCCAGGCAAGTGACAATACTGGTAAATGTTTAAAGAACAAGATTTCAAATGTCTGTTTAAAATACTTCTCAAATGCTGTTGTTGCCTAAGGGAGAAAAAAAATAAAATACTGATATTAATAATGATAAAGTTCTGACTCATGCACATTGTCTTTAATTCACTTTTTAAGTCACCCGACATGGGTTTAACTGCATATCAGGATTCATTTTGGACTGGGAACTGTGATTGCATCTGCTCCGGTAAAGGTTAGAGGGGTGGTTTTTCAGGGCTAGTTTTGTTCGTTTTTTGTTTTGCTTTTGGTAATTATTTCAAAATCACTGATCTGATGCTTTATATCTGGGGACTGAAGCTTGCCATAGGCTATTCTGCTCACTTTCTTTCATCAGCCTGAGACGAGGAAGAAGAGTGTTATTTCCCTCTTAGGTGCATGTTCCAACATGCGGCATTAGCTATCCCACCTTGTGTCCATCCTCACAAGTGTTGGAGTCCTGCCTGTTGCAACTTATACAGCAGTAATCTCATGGGGAAAGGTGGGATCTGCTTCTGGACACAGAAACTGGAGCATGGAGGGAGCAGAAGTTTCTCCAGCCCTGAAGCAGCATCCCTTCACCTACAGGTCACTGGGGGAAAGTCTCCGTAAAGAATTAAAACACATAGCTAAGTTTTTGCAGGAGGGATAAGGAGAAGGGTTTCTCCCCGATTTTCTTAGAAACCCTACACAATTGTTCAGGGGCCTTACACCCTTAGAGATGGGCAGGAAAAACATGCTCCTTCCTCATGTAGTGGGGCATTGAACCGTCTGGGGTGAGCCCCCAGCACAAAGCAAGGGGCATTGCCTTGGCAGCATTTATTTCTTGGCCTGTTCTTTACTGAACTAATCCATATGGTCATTTGCACTGCTTTCTGGTTAGCCTTATTATAGAAACTTTGCTCGCATGTTACCTGTCCTCCTTGACTACTATTAATTACTTTTCAGTCGATCAGTTTCTTTCCTCCAAGAGTATAAAAAAGACCATGTTTTCTCCAGTAATGCTGAATGCTGCACATAAAACCCTATAGTTTTCCCTCTTTTAAAAATACCCCAAAATACAGAAAGATATGTAAATTAAAAATAGCGATACTTCAGAAATAGAAATGTTCACTAAAACAAGGACAGAATGGAGAAAAGATAAGCTAATTTGGAAGGAACAGAGAGTTGCACAACTCTGGAGCTGCTCTGGTAAAACATTGTCACCCATGGACTTTGAGCAGATGCCAAAATCCTCAAAAGCAAGCAAAAGGTAACAGCCAAGGTCTGAAAAATAAACAGCACCGGTTCTCACTGAAAATTTATAGCAACAATAAAAATGCAGAGATAATTTTGCACTGTTTTTCAAAAAAGAATAATATGTAGTATTTTACTGAACATACCTTTTTTGTTCTCCCAGTGCTGTTCTTCAGTGGTGACTCCAAGTGGCAGAGAAACGATCACGACCACCTGAAATGCTATTTGTGAAATGAAGTGTGTTTTATCAAACCCTGTGGTAGCTTATAACATTGCTTAAGAAAGGGTCATGGGGAGCTAACAGCATATTAAGGGCAGTAGTTCTCAGGAGTGCTCTCAGTTACCTATCCTGGACAATTCACTGCACTTTTTTCCCCTTCCTGAGTCCCAAGGTTTTCCTCTGTAAATGAGAAAGAAAGAAAAGGGTTATTCTTACAGCTAGATAGCAAGTTGACCCTTTCGGGAAATAGCTCTATTGCTAGACAGGTGCTGCTTAACACTGGACCAAAACCTGTGCTATCAAAGGAGTAGAAGCTACTAATTATTGCTCAGCCCTCTGAAATGGTTTCATAAATAAAAATTAAGTGCTGAAGTACTTGAGGGCTGAAGTGCTATGAGATGTAACATGAGCAAGTACAGCATTGAATCACTGTTGGAACGTACCAGCAAGCTTCCAAATATTTTCACATCTTGACCAAACATACACACAAATATGTCTGTTTGAAAAAACTGCATTCATCCAGCCTCTGGGCAAAGGTGACAGGTAATACTGAAACAAACAGTCATACTCATTAGTGATACTTTTAAGCAGTAAACAAATATATATTAAACACAGCTATTTTTTCAACCCCAGAGTCGTTCTTTTGCCTTGTAGCAAGGTGAAGTTACCTTTCTGATGTGTCTGACTTGAAGAGGGATAATAACATTATTTCTGGCAGGTAGACTAGCTGTCAAGGGTTTTGTATTCCAACCAGGATCCCGCAGTCTCACACGGCATGGCATTTCTGCACTGCTCTGTTGTAAGGCACACTTGTCACTCCTGACTAGGAACAGATCCACCCGAGATCTGGATGCGCTGTCACCTGTGCTGCTAAAATTGGGTGATAAGGAAGAGAAACAGAAACTCAATAACTATGAGACAGGGGAATACAAAATTTTCCTTACTTTGAATTAGAATCATAAGGAACCTAAGAAGAGTCAAAACAAGTATTGGTATTTTAACATTTTCATGAAATACTTCATAAATACTGATATATGCTATTTGTTGGAATCACTGTTATTTAAAACTCCTGTCTTTGTAGCAATCTTACTTTAAGAAGTGCATGTGATTTCCAATATTGTACAAAGAGTTGATTTTACATTCTATTTTGACACAAATGTTCTGCTTACAACTTGCCTAAGCAAAGACATTAAGAAAAATTAAAACAATCTGATTAAAGTAGTAACGTTGAAGTGTTTGGGACCCTTAAATAAAAGCTCTCCTTTTAAAACAACCACTTCCCCAAAAAACACAAAATGTACAAAAACTTTACTACAGTATGATTTAATTGTTATATTAAAATATTCTTCACCATAACTGTTTTCTGGGTAAAAATCAAAACCAAGTTTCTCTTTCTGAAGCTTTGTGGGATTTTGTAATCAATTTTCAAATTCTTGCATGGACTTCTGTGTTAGAGTTTGGGCAGGAAGCAATCAAGGGGAGCTGAAGTGATGAGAGATTGGCCTCACTCCAGCTGAGTGGACAATTGCACCAGCAGAGCAATCTTTCCTAATTGAAGAAAAAGATGAGAGCTTGGTCAAGCAGCAAGAAAGAGGAAGACATCACTAACCCAAAATGTTAATTCCAAAACCCCTGATAAATCCCTGACTCCACAGAAAGCGGAGAGAGGGCAAAGTCATCCAAAGGGAGCGTTCATGGCATCTTGAAAACTATGACAGAAAGGGAAAGAAAGTAAAAAGGAGGCCACTATTCCTGCCTGTGCCATGCGGACACTCACCCTCACACACACACAAAGTGGGCACCTTTTGAATGAAACCATCATAGAAGAGCTTGGAGCAAGGCCTGGCTGCAGGATGTCAATGATATAGGACATCTAGTCTTTTTGCAGAAGACTGGTCTCTGTACCTGTGATTACAAAGATACAGGTTTTCTGCAGGATATGTATCATACGATAAAAAGAACTAATATAGAAAGGAACTTTATAGTATCTCCTCTGCCATTTGAATCTGATGCTAAAGCAGGAACTAAAAGTCACAAGTGGGCTTCTAGGTGGAACATGCATCTGGTACACTACTACCATAAATAAAGAATAAAGTTCGTGTTGATCACTACAGAAGCCTGTGGTCGCCTTTCAGTTACAAATGCTCGTTATGAAAGTATTTAGCATTTCAGGTATTAAACCTTTAGACGTGCCCCTGGGAGCCTTTCCAATAGTAAATACCTGTAGTTTCAGGCGTTTTCTTAGTACTCTAGCAAAGGAAAAGAGACTTTGAGATTGTCTTTGATTATTGTCTTAATCCATCTCCTCCAGTAAAGTAAATAAGCTGAATTTAAGTTTCTCTAGCTGAATAGGGCATATCTCCTGGCACAAAGGTTCCCATGACTATTCTCTGAGAAATATGGATGAGGAAGGTTTTTCCCTTTCTTTTCTAGCAGGCAGTCCTTACTCTACAGAATTTTTCTAAAACAGGGGGAAATGGGCAGCATGCATCTGTCAGCAGTAGGCAAGCTGTAAGGACAGTTCAGTGTTGTTCATGTACAAGGTTACGTGAGGAATGAAATGGACTCCTAGAAATTCCTGAAAGTAATTGGAGAACTGGCAGAGGTAGGCTAGGCTTGCCAGGGTGCAGGTGTGGATACGTGCACTGGTGATGCTGGTGGCACAGGGCCCAGTCCTCTTCCTGTATAGTGCTGAGCACCCTATCCTGACAGGGAAACTCATTTTTGGTGAGCTTTTTATTGCCACGTAATCAATTTCCACAATCAAAGGAAGCAGCAACATCAGTGCTATAGTGCAGCCTGACAAGAAATGCCCATCATCCTAGGAAATACACTTGGGAGAGGTGTGAACATGGGCTACATGTACTCGTTCCAGCAGAGGAAAGAGAGCCAGTTAATGGGAGCAAAAAAGGTTAACTTTATATCCCTGAGGCTTACAGGTCAGCAAATAAGATGCGTACAGGGTTTCACTGAATACTACAGTGACAAATCACTCTTAAACTACTATGGGGATTAGAGGAACAGACCCTGCTTCTTGCATATGAAATGAAAGACCTCAATCCTGACCAGGTGCCCAGATCTACCACCAGCCCCTGTCCTGTGTCCTGGCTGGGAGGAGACTCCAGCCTAACCCAGGTGCATGGGTGGTGCAGCCCTAGGAGGCCCAAGGGCTGGGGTAGAGTCCATCTGCTGGGCCACATTGCAGACGCTGTGTTCCAACTCCTTTCTTTTAAGATTAATTTCTTGCTCCTCGGACTCTCAAAGCTCTCCACGACTTCTTGTGAGCCATGAAGAAGCAACGAGGTGATTAATGCCTTACCCAGATGAACAATTGGGCTTTTTGCATGAGCCTTCACCAGACAGCAAATTGTAAAACAGAAGTTTCAAAGAAAGCCTTTGCTGTCTATTAGTAAACCCCTGAGCAGCATGCCTGAATCAGAGGACGGTGTCCTGCCATGTTAACATCTGTGCAAAAACCAATCCCTCCCACTCACTTCAATGAGGACAGTTTTCCACATGAGATTTTCTTTGGGCTACAGCACTGATTTTGTTATGTTTATCTGAGAGCACATTGTGGTCCCTACAGAGGCAGCGAGGCTATTATTAGCTTTCCCTGATATGCTTGTAATTCTAAAAGAGTAAGAATATCAACATAATGGCGTCAGTAAATCTGATGGTGTTAGTAGGACCCAGTTTCCAAATTAAGCTTCTTCATAGCAGAGACTGCTTAAAATAACTACTGCAATTTTTATCTTTACTATTCACCCCACTTGCTGTATATGCATTTGTAGTCTTCTCTCCATTGCAAAGGGCTCACCAGCTCCATGCAAGCACTTTGCAGCCTTCCAAACTGTTAACATCCAAGACGACTTTCAATCTCTCTGGATCATGTGCACACAAACATTAGGAAGCAAAAGCAACAAGCTTGTGCATACCTAGTGCTCAATACAGTTACATCCCCTTTGCACATGGCCCAAGCCACGTAAGACCTCAAAGGTGTCTTTAAAAGAAGTTTCTGTATGGAGAAAGCTTGGCTGAGGTCATGTTCACCTCCATAGGTGTCTAGTCTAGAAAATATGACTATAAGGAACATCATGCAACAATGCAGTTGTATCTGTGAGCCTGTTCGTGTGAAAGACTTATATGAATAAATGCTCTTAGATATTAATGATGCTTCTGTTCCACTGACATTAAAGTTCTGCGTTTGTCATCAGTCATTTCAGTGAAAAGGCACCTGCTTAACGGTTAATCAGTACCTTCTAAAATAATGCTCTTCATTTTAAGTAATAATCCCAACATCTCAGCAGAAGGCTAGGGAAGTTCTTCTGAAGCCAAGCAGTTCATTACAGTCTGAAAGGAAAACCAACCTGTGAGCATCCTGTTTCCCGGTAGCTTGCCCTCATTCATACAAATGATAAGTAAACAGAAATACAGCTATGGTTTACAATACACATTTTCATTCTCTAAATAATAAAAATTTTGATGAAGGAAAAGGTTCTGTATTTCACCTTTTACTAACAAGGCTTTAACTCCTTGGAAAAGCAGGAGCTGCTGGTTGCATAGACAGCGATTTACAATGATACTCTGCTTCCCCTCTGTGGCAGAGCTTGATAGCTCACTAGTCATGCAGCAACGTAGCAAGGCATGCAGGAGGTTTGTGCTTCTGCTCATTAAAGAACTTTAAAGAGGAAAAGTAAAAATAGAAATTAGGAATGATTATCAAGAACAGTTTCAGTGGTATTCATCATTTCCTTACAGTCATTCATTTTTATTCCCACCTTCCACCTGTTTCAAAACTATTTCTATCAGCATATAATGCACTTAAAGACAGGTTTTTAAAAAATCTTCCTATTGCTGTACTTCTAGCCTTCAGGTTTGCAGCAGCAAAAAGAGTAAAAACAATGAGGAGAACAGAGGGTTTACACTGCAGGTCTCCAGCATCCCTCTCCCCTTGCACCCAGGCACATAGGTCTGAAAGGGGTACCATTGCCGTGGTGGGGCTTGTTGATTGGGCACTGCCGTACCTGCATGTTGCTGCTGTGGATCCCAATCGAGTTCCTCTGTGCGACATCCCACTGCTGCAAGTTGCTGTGCTGGCATGGTCGGACAGGTGGACTGGTGTGGTGGGACCACTGGAGCAGTGTGGTGGGATGGCTGGAGCAGCATGATGGTACAGATGGACTGGTGTGGTGGTGCAGCCACTCAGGGCTCTCTGCCCTGGTACCACTGAGTGCAGCAAATACGCTCCTCAGCTCAGCTCTGTGTTGAAGCTGTAAGAAATAAAGAGAAAGGAGCCAGCCCCAGAGAGCCTTTTCCAGGGTCGATGCTGAAGTGTTTAATAGGAGGTCCATCCAGGTGTGCAATTTCCTTTTTGTGTATGGGAACCAGATCCCAGAATTACAATTCTGTGTTTTCTAGGGGCATAAAGTCACAGTTAAATCATTCAAACAACGAACTTTTCTCTACAGGGAGAACCCCAACAACCCACAGATAAAAGGCAGAATAAAACCTGATGACCAAAAATATTTTAATTAAACATGGCTCCAAACATACACATTGGCAACCACTGTCTGTTTATTTTATGTTGTTGCTAGAAGACAGTGTTAAATTTTAGGTAATAGAAAGATGCAATTATATAACTTCTGTTTATTTATTTTAAATTTAAAAAATGCTATTTTAATTTCATTACTTTTTTTCTGACTCTGACTCTGCAATTCTTTGCGGGGAGAGTAGATTCTCTATAATTTATTAAATCAAATTTCTCTTATTAATCTGAAAGTATTTTATGTTTCCAGACAATGCATATGGACATAACCTAAAAGTTAATTATTACTGTATCTCAGGAAACATAAGAGACGGGTATTTTTAATAATGCAAGTAACTATATAATTTAGAATGGAGCTGCATCAGTTTTAAAACTATTGACCAGTGAATCTCTGAAACTTTATTGCCTGTACTGTAGTGATTTATAGAATGGTTTTGTTACTCTATAGATGGTTTCTTAATGTCTTACTCTTCTACAGTTTCCAGTTTTAGAAGACGAGGCAAGAGGCGAGGCAGCTGCCATTCCTGGCTAAAGAAATCATTAACTGGGGCAAAAGGAGAGCAGAAGAGGCTTTATCTTTAATATTGCATGGTGGGAAATGAGACTGAGAAAATAGAGTGGACATCTTTGTACATCCTATTCAGCAACGAATAAATCTGAGACATCAGAAATACTCTGTTTTAATGATCTCTGAATTGATAGGTGGTCATTTAGGGAAGTTTCTGGCTAGCTGTCTTATGGTAAAGCTCCTTTTTGGACCCATCTGTGTATAAGGAGTTGGTTGGGAGGGTACTCTGCACACTGACAGTATATGTATGGATTTAAAATTAGCACTTAAAGTTTACTGTCACAGGACAGAGACATAAGGATTTGAACACATTGGCAACCGTAAAATGTGAAAAAAATTGACAAAATGGGGGCACGCTGACTGTGACAGAGTTGGGAGAGGTGAATGGGAAACTACTACTGGTTGTACTGGGCATTGAACTTGTCCAAAGTCAAAGACAAAACAGAGGCAGGAATTTGAATCTCTGGAATTGCAATCCATTGCATTCATGTTTTGATGTCTTTATGAAATTCACAACTTAACATTTCAACAGCACCCAAGACCATATCAACATTGCAGCTGAAGATGAGAGATGGGCAGTCCAAGCTGCTTCCTCCGATCCTCCGGACACCGATGCTGCCAGATTGCAATCCAAAACTGAAACAACAGAAAAACTTCTTCAAGGAGCAGCCAGCCACGGGATTTTAAAAGAGCAGCGCTGTGTGAGGGTTGCAGAAGCCTCCTCACATAAGCATCTTCCATAAGTCTTTTTATGAGACTAGCTATGAAGCTATAAAGCTGATCTATGGTCATTTCCTAATTGTTACTATATTGAACTCTTGTGTCAAACAATATGAAGGTGAAACATTTTCCGAGACTGACATAACATAGGTGTCAGAAGAGCTATAAACAGCTTCTTCACTTCACTGGAAACAGAAAAAAAGAATATGATCATACAATTGCATTTCAGGACCTACAAGCAAAAGGCACCAGCGGGTCAGAGTCGTGCAGGCAGTATTGTGGCAAGCAAGAGCAATTCAGCTGCTGGCTCCTGCATTCTCCTTCCCAGTGACTGCCTGGCCCTGACCTGAAAAATATCCCTATTTTTTTGTCAGGTGAGTTGTTGATTTGCCTTAGAGAGCATAAACAGCTCTGCACAGGGTCAGGTGAGTGCTTGAGGCAGAAAGAAGGCAGAGAAGGGCAGCAGCAGCAGCAGAAGTGATCAGATGGGTTTGGTCTTCTGTGGCAATAACAGCTGAATCCACTGCAGAGCAGCAACTGGTGCCAAGGTTAAGGTAAGGGATGGAGAGGAGATGTAATGAGGAAAAGGAAAAGAAGATCTCTGAAGTAATCCTTTCCTCAAAGTGGCTAAGTTGACCTGAAGCCTTTAGGGGTATTTTTAAGAGAATTTTCCTGAAGGTTTTCTCTGTTACATTTGCCTCATAGAAAAGGAGTGAAACAGCCTTGCAGCCTCTCAACTGCAGGGATATACCACATTTTCCTTTTTTTGGAAAAAAACATTTTTCTTCCCTTGGTTGCTTGTGGTTCTGCCCAGCCAGATCTTGAAAACCTCCAAGTACGGAGGCTCCACAACCTCTCCCAGCACATAGCAGCCTCATAGCAAAGAAGTTTTTTGTGAATGCCCTTTGTTACCTCATCTGTCACTGCCAAGAAATATAACCTTGGTATCTTTGTAGCTACACTCCAAGCTGCTGTTATATT
Organism: Mesitornis unicolor; assembly: GCF_000695765.1. Lineage (NCBI taxonomy): Eukaryota > Metazoa > Chordata > Aves > Mesitornithiformes > Mesitornithidae > Mesitornis > Mesitornis unicolor. The sequence goes on along the minus strand of NW_010171048.1, from coordinate 23,218 downwards.
GCCCCTTATCCTTCTCTCCTCCATGTTAAATGAGCCTCCTCCCTCTCTGACTTCCATGATACATCATGTGCTTCAGGACCCCAACCTTCTCAGCAGTCTGCTGCTGGAAACTCTCTGGTTTCTCCATAGCTCTCTTGCAGGAAGCTGAGGGGCAAGTCTGGCCACAGTGTTTGGATATGGTCTCATTGTCACCAAGGACAGTAATAATTTCCCTTCATCTACTGGCTGTGATACACCTGGCGAGTGTTTTGTCTTTTTTGTAATGAAACAGTGTTACTGACTCACATTATGGTGGCACCACAAATGAACTTTTTGATAAAAAGGATCACTGCTTCACCTCACAAGAAGAAAAGCAAAGCATTGGAACTTTTTTTTTTGACACTTCTTTCTAGCACTTATTGAGTAACAGTGCGATACCTTAGCACTCTCTAAAAGAGTGAATTACAACAGAAAAAGCATAGATAAAGCTGACCCTCATTGTGAGGGCACAGCAATGAGCTTAGTGAGATTGACGATGGTATAAATTCATGCTCATTTTTAAAGTTGCCATTATACTGTGCTCCAAAAGGAATTTTCTAAATGCAATTCAAAATTTTCTAAATCACAATGCAGGCAGGGGAGAATCAATTGCTCTCTGAGTACACAAGCCGTGTCAGTCCCAGACTCCAGGCATATATCCACAAAGAGGAAGAGCTGCTAATTATTTGCAATTCAGGCTTTTCAGTGCAAAGTGAAGGACATGCTGTACTTTTAGATAAATGCACTCCTGCCTCTGATTCTATTGTCCACAGCACGGGATGAGACTGCTCAAGTTCACCTAGTGTCAGCCCAGTACTTCCCCAGTTACTGTTCTCCCAGGGCTGCTTTCTTCTTAGTAGGATACATACAGGTATCACGAACTTCGAAGAAAAGAGAAGAAGTGGCACTCTGGAAAGGTTTTGATTTTTAGATCAGATATATGTCATTTAATGCCTCACATCAAGAGAGAAATTGAAAACAAGCATTGTCTTCAAATCTACTTTCACTATCATAGAAATTGTTCCCCGGGCTTGCTCTCTTTCTTTTTTATGTGCACAGTATTTGGAGTCCCCAAGGGCTCTAAGAGAAAATAGAAAACCAGCATTGTCTCTGAAGTTTTAAATGTCTAACAGCTTTATTGATAAAAATGCTTCGAAATATACCTATTCTACCATCCATGCAAAGAAGGGAAACTCAAAAATTGCTCTTGCCAAAAACACAGTTCTCTCTGAAACAAAAAATGGAACACTATGATTTAGTTTTCCTTTACATTCCCATTTTGAATTTTCTTGAGGTACTTCTGTGGGAATCCACCCTGCATGGGTTTTCAAAGGGCTCAAGTATTTGCAGTTTTCTCTAAAGACCCACAAACCCTTCCACTGTAGCAATCAGTCCCCATCATAAATTACTTTTAAGTGTCTTCAGGACTTGAAAAAATCCCGAGTCAAAACTATTGTCACCTGTGTAAACAGCAAGTGTTTCGGCAGACAAACAGAAATGGGCTAGTCCTCCAACACTGAAAACATCTTTGAAACATTAATTGTTCATTGTGATTTCAAGCAAACTCCCTATGTTTTGTCTATTATATATTTACAGTACAATACTGAAATATTAAAGCACACAAGAACAAACTTGGTGTTTTTAATTCATTTCTGTGTTAATGGATGCTAGTTCAAGTGAAGAAAAAAACCTCAAAACCAAAACAACACACTAAGTGGCTCAGCTATGCCATTTTTCAATTTTGGCTTAAGAGTTTTATGAAATACCAGTGACAGAAAATTTCTTCTTGCCTGTCAATGTGTCGTCATGATTTTTCATCTCATTTTGATAAGAAATTTGCGGTCTAAATACTTGATCTGAGTCTATATAAAGTAATCTCAATTTCTTTTCCACTTAGATCCTCCTCTGTCCCTCTTCTTCTCCTCCCAGTACCCTGGATGTGTGACTCAAGTCATAGAAATTCAAACCACATTCCCACAGGTGACTAGGGTGATAGAATTCAGAAATTATTCATGTTATTATTCCCCTTGACTGCAATTTTAATAAGAGCAGCTGAATCTCAAATATGAAGTTTCAGAACTGGGTAGTAACTGTTCTCATTTTCCTTTTCTAGTGACTCAGCAGATGTGGCCCGAGGAAAACTGCTCCTCTCTTCCCGACAGAAACAGCACCAAGCTGAAGGCAGCAGCAGTCATCATCTTAGCAGGCTCCTTCCTCACCAGGGACATTATTTTCCATAGGACTTTCATTGCCATAATGTGATTTCAGCAGGTGGAAGTATTAGACATGGAAACAGAAAGCCAGTGGGTGTTACTCAGCAAGGGCTTTCTCTGACAACCCCAATTAGTGCACAGAACAACAAACCACCACCCCCAGCCTAGCCCTTCAGTCACAACAGATGCACAGAAAAGCTCAGTCTCATTCAGATTCAGATACTCAGGGTTGAAGAAAGGGCCTATGATGAACACAGGCCAAGAAAGATTCCGTGACTGCTCATGTCAGTGACTCAAAGCATTTCAATTTATACTGAAGATGGCTGTCCAAACAAATAGAAAATGCTTTCTTTTCCATTTTTTTTAAAACATAACATTAGCTTTCTTTTTTTAATTCTCTTTCATCTCCCAAAGTAGCTAAGGAACTTAGTTTTCATACTATTTTAAAGTATTGTACTTAAATATGCAACTATATATAGTTAACTGAAGGAATTACTTGCATGCACAAATGACAACTCCCAAATTAGCTTTCTATTTGGACACAAAAATGAACCCATAAAAGTCCCAATCTATTTTCCTCCGAGTCAGTTCTCTCTAAAATTAGGATGCCTATTTTACTCCAGCTATTGTTTTTGTTGTTGCTGCTGTTAAGACTTTCTGGTACCTGTACCATACCTCTGGCAGGCAGGGATCCGCTGACGTTAACTTTCACCATGGGAGCAACAACCCCTGTGGCTGAACACTGAAGTTTGGGTAGTAGCAGATGGATGTTCTCCAAAGTCCTTTCTTCTTACCTCAGGTTTGACTAAGTGAGAGCATGCAGAGGTGGAAAGCAGCACACATTTGCTTTACCTGTGCAGCTGAAGCAGGGGAGACGACCTTTTCCTCAGTTCCGCAGGCAGGAAGGTGACAGTCACTAGAAGTCCATGTGGTATGAATAAAAGGCAATGCAAAGGAAGGAATAATATTACATTTTTATGTTGTTAATACAGTACTGGAAGACAGTTGTGGAGAAAAGCACTGAAAGCTTCCTGTAAAAGGCTGAAAGAGAAAATTAGTTATTTTTTTCTCCATGTGAGAAAAGAACACAAAGGACAACAAATGCCAGTTACAGAAACGAGAAAAAAACTTCAAACAATTTCAGTAGCAAGTGGCTGATAAAATATCTGTGATAAAATATCAGAAAGAGCCTAGAAAGTTTTGATGGAGCTACTTCAAGAGGCCATAACATGCTGCTGCAAGACACAACATTTCCAGATGAAGACACATGATAGCTCTCATATGCAAGAAAGGCCAAAACAGAAGCCTCTTATTTTTGCTAGCTGGCAGGAAGTTCAAATGATATCAAAATATATGTCAATTTACATTAGCCACAGAACCAAGACTTGGTATTTTAACAGTAGTAAGATGGGACATTTCAATTGCTTAAGCAACAGAATAGGCTTTTTTATTTGTTAAACTCAACTGATAAAAAACTTGTCTGGTGGGAGAACACCTAGATTTTAAGAATAAAAAAAAAAGTGGGGATTGTGGAGGGCCATCAAGTCATGCTTATGGTGGGTAAGAATAAAGATACTATTTCCGTGAGACTGAAATATAGGTGGTGTTGAGGTGATGTAAGTGAAGGAGCTGCTCCTCTAACAACATCAGATGTGAGCAATTAACCTGAAGTAGCAGGTGGAGTGGTTATACACTTAAAAGCACACAAAGCTTGGATGTACAGTTGTCACAATCCACCTTATTTTCATAGCTTACAGAAGCAAAGCTTCTAGGAAATGAGCAAGCACAGACATCTTCATGGGAAGATCACACTGTGAATTTCAAGCTCTAGTTACGGATGATTGTGAATTCATGGGATAATTTTTTAAAAGCCTGAAAAGAGCTACATATCAGAAAGTATACTACTAGTAGCTTAAACGGACCATACAGAAGTGTGCACTTTTACTGCAATATTAAATCAAATTAAAAATACAAGAGAAAGCATTCATTAAAACAAGAAGCAGTCAAATTGCACAGTAACTATTCAGTGCAGCCCTCTGGACCAGACTCTGTGGGTGCCCTCTTAACTGAAAACATACACCACCACTGAGAAAAAACGGTGCAAGACTTGGTAAAAAATGAAATAAGCATGTAAATTTGTAGTTCCCAAAATCTTTCTGGCTTGTCAGGGCATTCATGAAAAGACAGAGCCCTCTACTGGCCTCTGCTGTGTTGGGTGTCCCCCCCCCCCCCCCAAAAACTTGGGCCCCCCCCCCCCCGCCAAAATCCTTTAGGATGAGGATCCAAGCGTCAGTGCTAGAAGTTATTCTAGCATACATAGTTTCCTTGGTCTAAATTTATTAGGATAGAGTGCAATTTAGGTTCCAAAATCCATTGTTACACCCGCATAAAATTACTCCTGCAAGAGATTAGGCTCCTATCAGAACAGCAGTTCACCAACTTTCAGAATAACACACACATATGAAAGTAAAAATGGGAGATATTGAATTCTATTTATCATGAACTTGGCTGAACCTGTCAATAATGATAATCCCTCAGGCTGAAAGTCCTGCACATGTGATGGATGTAACACAGCTGAAGCAGCCTGACATGCATTGCTGGAAAAGGAAAAAAAAATAATCAGGTGCAGAAAGAAACAATAAATACCCAACAGAAAGACAAGATACAGGAAAACACCCTCGCAGACCAGTATTTTCAGAGAGTTTATTTATAGAATTGTTATTTCAATTTGGCACACAACTGGAAAATGCTAATACAATTTGGTGGGACAACAGTAAAAATGCCAGTGTTGCTGGTCCCTTGGGGAGAAAAAAGAAATGTGAATTACAAATAAGGAACAATCGAGGCTGAAAACAGTATTATCTGAAAGTGGGCTTTATCAGCTGTAGACCATAAAAAAAACCTGACAGACTTAGAACCATGAGACACTGGGATGATGTTTCCAAAATCTCTAGTAATGTAGACTGAAGCCGCCAGAGGCGAGTTTAACACAACCAGGGTTGTTTGCTCTACTGGCAGAAGCTGAGCTCTTCAGACCTTAGTTTAATTTACTGTTCATGTTTTATCTGGCTTGCTTCTGCTCACACTGAATTCAGTGGGAATGCTGCTACTGATTTCAACAAAATCAGGCCTTTCACAGAGGGCCAATCGAGCCTCTTTCATAAGCAGTGAAGCTCTGCACAGAAATGTCAAATGCTTGTAACATTACACTGTAAAGCTATTTCCTTCTCCTTTTTTTTTTGAGACAGTTTAACTTCCTAGTCCATTTGGATCTTTTCTGCATGTTCAGTACCACCAATGACATGAACCTCTCTTCAAGTTGCCTTTATTTTGTTTGCATCTGTCACACTTTTGGTAGGATCAGCACCTTAGGCCTTGGTCCCAAATGAACAGCTTCAAGAGAAACTGGATAGTTTGCTGCTGTGGCCCTCTCAATTTGAGACTGTCACTGCCTCTGATCTCTCATTTTTCTTGTCCACATGGACTAAGAAAGGAGCAATAATCAGGAAGCAACAAGGGAATGAGGAACAGCAAAGAAAGGAAGAGGCTGCTAATTACTGGCTCCAGAGGGAACATTAGAAGGAAACTGGACAAGCACTTCTGAAACCTCTCAGAGTTGCTGCAAAAGCTGGTGTGGCATCTGGCAAACATGAAGTACGAGGCTTTACCAGCTCCTTGATACAACCCATGAGTGGCACAACGTGCTTGTGGGGTGAGAAGATAATCACAGCAGGTGCTAGCACTTCATAAGAGGTGCCGTATAGGAGGTGCGGTTCAAAAGCCAAGCAATCTTTTGAGTCCTCTGAGTTACTACAGTTTTGTCTCAGCAAGTTACATTACAGTGAATTGGATGTAGCACAGATTTATCTTTGAAGACAGCAAGTCCGAAGGTAGGACTATGAATGATATTTTGGCAAAGATAAATCTATAATTGTTTGTGCAAAAGGGCCTAAATCTCTACAATAAAGTACTGAAAACAGACTCAGCATGAGCAGCCTGAAAGGAAGCCATCCATCCAGGCTTTCTGTTTTTAGGGGCAGTCTTCTCCACCTTCATCCTGCTTGGGCTTAAAATCACATCAGCATTTATCTATGGTCCATTAAATCTTACCTGTATGGTTATCTAACCCCTGAAGGACAAGAGAAATGAAATTATCAATGTAACTTGAATCAAGAAACGGAAATAAGTGTTCTCTGCTACAGCTTCTCTAGCACAGATCTGCAGAAGGGTTGGGCATAACTGGGAAGAGAGTACCCTAGAAAAGCAGTTTTGCCATCAGAGAAACTGCAACTAGAACAACATCCACAAGACAACGAAGCAGCCAGCCTTGGCTGGCATAACATAGGAGTCAGGACAACACTCGGTCACTTCTCATTGCACTGCTCTCAAGGGATGCAGACTCCTTGGTTTTACACTGTTAAACAGTGCAGTATCGCACCACTGTTGTACAACTCCAACAGATAAGAGGATGCTACAAAGATGCTGGGGTACATTTGTTTATAAACAAAAAAGCAGAGATGAACTCCAGTGCTGACTCCCCTACACACCTCTGATCTCCCCTACTGTCTGTTTAAAAAAAACACACTCTCTACTCACACTTGAAGCCAATTAGAAAATCCGTTCACTCTAATGACTGTAAAACCAAGCATATGAAACAAAATCACTAGACGACCTCTCAGCTTCACGTATATGGTTAATTCAGCACCCGAGGAAGCTATCTTGGCTATTTTCATCGTTATTATGCACTCTATAGATCTGAGCAATCAACACATAAATCCACCTGTAAATGTCTGGCAAATAGCTTAAACTCAAAACCAGTAACAATATTAAACCCTTTTATTTCTGTGTCCATTTATTTAGAAAACATTCATTCAAAGAATGCAAGTTAGGACTCTTGGTACAGTACTAGGTATCATCTATGCTACCATCCACTCTTTTTAGCAGAATGAAAAATACATAAGGCTTCAGAATAATTTCACTTGGAATTACCTTAATCATAATAGCCACTCGAACAAAAGAATCCACTGTTTTAAGACCAATGCTAAAATAATATATTCTCTTACTTCCCTTGTTCAACGAGAATGATATAGTGAATATTTGAAATTAATTTAAAAAAAAAAAATACATACTTTTGTAGGACTCACCTACACTGTTAAGCTTTAAGTAGCATCCTTAAAAACTGTATGACAGTTTTACATGGAAAAGGGTAGAATGTAAAGAACAATGTTCTAGCCCAGCAGCGAGAGGTGGGTATGGCACCATTACCTACCACTCTGGGCATAAGAGTCACATCCACACAGCAGAGACCAAACAATTACTGGAGCCATAATAGCAAAATAATTTAGAATGGTGTGTAAACACAGTCAAAGAGATAGGATATACTGAGTGTTAATACTATACAAATGAGTATCAAAGTGCACTGGCACATGTGCACTAAAAGTATTTTTGCATACTTGCTGGTCTCTGGAAGAGTTGCATTCATTGTAAAATGGCATCAGAAATTGATATTCACCAGATGCTTACCTATCCTCATATCAAAGCAGCTCCTCTGTAAACAAGAGAGGGAGACCCCAAGCACCACCTTAGGCCTTAGCTGTGGGAAAGCTGTAAGTGCTCAGGTTGTAGCAGAAGTCATTAACTGAGCACCTCTCACCTTCTCTTCATTTTCACAAGGAGTGAGATTGAGTCAATACAGGTCCACAATGAAAGGTGTTGAACACTGAGATACATTGCAACAAAGCAATTTAGGATATAAATGGGTCTAAACAAGCACATATCTGCCTAATGGAAGACTAAGTATTTCAGCCAGCATATGGGAAGAAGGAAAGGAAGGCTGAAGCTCTTCTTTGTACCTTATATTCCTAAGGAAAAATAATTTAGGCAAATACTCCTGCTTACTGCTCTATACCTTCAACTAAGATGCAAGTAAGCCCTTGTACAGTATGTAATATCTTATTTTTTCATTTCTCATACAGAAGGTGAATCCAATCACAGCTTATGCAAGGAAGTGATAGAATCATAGCCAAAATAAAAGGATTCACATATTCACAAGGTAAGTGTATACATGAATTCAACCTGAAACTAAAACCACAACCTGCCACAGACTTTGTCTCAATTGCCTATTTAAATCTTGCGCACTCAACCTCTGTGACATAATTTGGTTTTTATACTAGGCTAACTATGGCTATTTCTCAATTTTAGTCCACGTTATTTAACTGATAAAGCCTAATTAAAAAAAAGCAGCTCTTTTGTTCAAGTCATTTAAAACAGCCTGAAGGAAAAAAAGCTGCAGTCTTCTTGTAAAATATTACTAAAGCCTTGATAAATATCTAGATTTTTATTCTTCACTGAGGTTTGGAAGCTCAACAAGGTTTTCAAATAGAGCAGCCCCTTTTCAGAAAGGGCATATTCACTTATCTGTCACAGCATATAGCAGCTTATTAAATTTAAAAATTGGAAGTTAAGTTGCTTTGTGTATTATCTACAAGTGTAAAAGTTATTTGCAAACAGCAGCAATAGTGTTTTGGAAATTTTGGAAAAACAGTTATCTAAAAAACCTACCCGTACCAAAAGGCTAGTAGGACTAAGCTTCAGTCCATTTTGCCAGTAAGTTTACAAAATAAATCTGAGGAGGTCTTTTGGAAATGTGAACGTTAGCTAGAAGTCAGACCAGGTACCTAGACATGCTCCACTACTGACATGAGGAGAAAAACCTCTTTTTAATCAGAACAGCAGTATGATGAATTACATTAATATGAAAGTAATCAAGAATTTGGTTTAAACAGCCTAAGCTTACACTGAATAATCTTTGAACACAAACCATCTACTAACTGAGAATTTTAGCTTTCTTGAGGAGATCAGCTTATCTACTGATAATTGAACTAACAGGTACCTTTTAACCTCCTGAAACCCTTCAGAGGGATGCAGAGAACAGCAATACAGATGGTTATGCTTTTGCAGATAGAATTCCACATATTTCAGAGGTGCAACAAATCATCATTCGACATCAAAAGGCCCATGTTCTGGTCTGTGTATACTGGATTGAAAAAGTACATTTTTCAGTAAACTTTCGCATACCCTGCTGTTCTTCAAGCACCACATGTTCTGCAAACTTTCTTGAACAGATTCAAGCTCAAATAGTCTCTCTGTGTAAACTTCCACAAACCAAGTAACCACAAGCTGTTTGGGATGGTTCAAGAGCTCTTTTTGTAGAAAAGTGCATGCCTTAACCTAAAGGCAAAGTTTTTTTCTGGAATTGTACAAAAATTGCTGGTTCATATCTCATGTTGTAAATGGAAACAACCAATCAACTTACTATTTCTGTTAAACTCATTCCATATGACTCTGTTCAATGGAAAAAACAAACAAACAACAAAAAAACAGGAACTGAAAGAAGAGGCTGCTTCTACAGGTACAAACATCAAATGATGAACAAGCCCTACATTAGAGAAAAATTTAGCATGCATCTTCAACACAGTACACAGAAATCAATGACAAGAAGCAACTGTTAAAAGCAATACAAGGAAATGTCTCCTTTTAAAAAGGTATACAGAAATAATTACACTAATTAATAAAACACCGATATTCACAACCTATCTGAACTAAACGGGTTTACATCTTCAAGAAAAAAAAAAGTCAAAATAGTACTGAACATTTCTTTTTTTCCTCTTAAAAAGCAGAAGGAGTGCCACACTGTCAAAGATAAACTGTTGCTGCACATGAATTTGTGTCAACCTTGTGCTTTCTGTTCAGGGGATACAGAACACACGTTTCCTGCTAAATTGTTTACAGTTATCAGATGCCTATACAAATCAACCTTTTTTCCTACCTAATTCATTATGGAGTTGCTACAACTACAGTAACTGGATGTAAAAGGTTCTAAGAAGTTCCTGTGAGAACTACTTAGGTTCTTTTATGAATCAATTTGGATCTTTCTTTAGTTCACCTACGTTCACAAATATATACTGCATATGCACCTTGAATATAAGAACTGCATGAAAACAGTCTGGAAAAAAAAAGCAAAACATGGAAACTGAGGTGTGAGGCAATCAGTCCCCTTCCTACTTCTGATTATTATTTTATTCTTTTTTAAATACCACCACTGCAGAAACCCAATGCACAATACAGTCCCCAAACCCACACCAAACTGCTTTGCTTTGCTGTGCACCTTTCCCAGTAGGTTTCACACCTGCTTCTTCAGACAGAGCATTTGGAGGCTACAAAAGCAAAACTTATACTTCTCCATCAGTCAAGTTTATTTGTGCGACGTTTTTTCCAGATCTGGAAGTTTTTCAATTAGTGCTTTATGGTTCATGTTGATACTGGCTATGAGTCCTCCCTCGTTGCCATCTGAGCCAGTGTAACTAATTTCTTCACCAGTCAGGGTAGTCATATGGCCACCCAATGCTCTCAACACTGCATTTCCAGCACATATGTCCCACTTCTTAATGTAGGTGACATGAATATACACGTCAGCTTCTTCTTGATTCTTTTCAGCCACGTCAAGGAGGGCCAACACTTTATAACCTAGAAGAAATGGGCAAAAATGGAAAAAAAAAAAGATAGATCTACTAGTAAGTATTAATAATATGCACATGCAAGATTTAGGAATGTGATGTCATTAATTACATCATGCCATCCAGTATAGCGGTGGAGGCACCAATAAACTTTGTCTACCGTCTGACCCATAGAGACAGTTTGAAAAAGTACCCCCTCCCCAAGATTTTTCCACTGCACCTCAATTAACATATTGGGTATTTGGGACACATTGTTTTTAGATAGCCTTTACCAATATGCTATATAGACTTATCTAGAGACACATTAAAAGAACACCACCAGAAACTTGAATATAGTTTTGTTCTTATGTTCACTCACTTATATCTAAATCTCCGTATTATGCTGCAGTCTACCTTTTCTCCCTTGCTTTTTATAACAGTGCAAGCAACTCTATTAAAGTAACGCAGCTCAGGGCATTCCCCTTTATCATACATTATGCAGTACAAAGTTATTGCTCAAAATAGTATTCTCTCTTACGGATACTTTTTTCAATTTTTCAACTGTTCAGCCAATATCCTTGTTTCATTAAACTGTTCCTTCATCTTCTTATACAGAGTCAAGCCCTGGAGAAGATTTACTTTCACTTCCTTTATTGTAAGAAAACTCGTTTATATTCATTGTCAAGAACCAATGCAAGATCTTCTTGACTAAACAATCTGTAAGGGAGCTCTAGCTTTCCATATTAAAAACACAAAGATACATTTCCATAAAATTCAAGTTTTGTGTGACTTCTGAGATTTTAAAACAGCTATTGCTTCACAGTAGTGCCTCACATATTTGCATTTGCACAACTATATTGTATAAGGCTACAAAAAGTAAGCTAAAACCTCCTTGGACTGAATATGAGGCAGATAAAAATGGACTTCATTGACATTAGATTTCTCTTTTGAGATGCAAGAAATGGTACCAAACTCTAATGGCTTTTTCTTAAAACAATGTTTAATTAAATGTACTACTGCTTAACTAACCAACAGATTCTCTTCCATGATTCTGTATCTGGTCACGCAATCCTTTTTCCTCCACAGAGACATCAGTGTGTTCAATGAAAGGACCATGTAACTTTGCTGATCGAGGCTTAGACTCACTAACATATCAACTTGTGAATAGCCTGAAGCCTGAACTAAGCTTGCATGTAGGTTTCCATACACACGAGAAACTGTGTCTCTAGAGTCAAGGGCTTGCTTTTAAGGATGTGAAGGACAAAAGCTAAGAGGAAAAAGGGGAGATGCCACAGTTATATAATTTTGTCTAATAGCAGCTACCCCATTAAATTATTCAGAAGCAATAAAATGGGTAGGATGCTGAAGGAACCAAACCTGCTCCACCAGCGGGGATTATCACAGTCTTATTTCCAAATGTCTGCCGTGCAACCTGCTCAACTTTTCCTGCATGAGACCGGGATACAATAATCCTTGGAGTTTTCTCATTGTAAGAGGAACGAGCTTTTACATTTGACCCGCCGTCCACCATTGCCCAGGCTACAAGAGAAACAGAAATTCTGCTAAGATTTACAAAAGGTAGTATCTATTAAATGTAAAGACAAAAAGGACACTTATCTAAGAAAACAGAATTCATGCCTCTTATCTAATTTGCCTCCCTAACATAAAAGAGAAGGTTAGGGCTGACAGAAGGAAGGGGTGCATGCCTATGTGTGTACAAAAGCAGAAGAGAAAGAGAAACAGCCCAGACACACGCACTTGTGTGCACATGGCATTATCCCATGTCTGACTACTCTTGAGTGATACTTCCAAAAAACAAAGTAAGAGGGAAAAATCCCAAGTAGTACTATTTACAACTTACAATTGGAAAGGATGGCTCCAAGTCAGAAGTATGAAAAATGACTCAATAACATTTTTGCTAAGGAAGGAAACGGCTCAGGAGGATAGTAACACTAAGGAAAACATTTGATGGTGTGTTTCAGAGGACTGGATTTAGAATACATAACCTCCCACTTGTTTCATCATGAGGTTCAAAGCCAAGCTTGGTAGGTGGTATTCCCCAAGCATTAATTTGACATTTACTTAGCAGACTAACCAGCAATTTCATCTCAGTAGAGGGTGAGACTGTATGGCAACAGACTGAGCTATGTGTAATAACAATGCCAACTGCCCTTTTATTGCTTTGTAGTTGTGTGGTAGTAATAGGAACAATCTTACTCACAACATATTGGTATTTCCAACTTGGGAAATGAATGCTCTTCTCATAGAATGAGAGAACTCGCTGCATCTCATCTGGTGTCATATCTGAACATTTCACACTTTGCTATTATTATAGGTGATAAATTCTCAAAATTACTATACTAAAACTCCATTTTTTCAGATATATGTCGATTCTTAGAAAACATGTTCCAAAAAATCCCAAGATTCTTAAAGCATATTGGTATGCAGCACATACTTAAATGACTGGAAGTTCCTATTTAAAGACAGTAAAATATTTAGCACAAAATATTGAGCGTTCAGTGGGTAAAAAAAAGAGAATAAATGAAAAATGCATCTATTCAGTCTTAGTTTCTGTGCCAGAACTACTACATATCTTCACAGCTCTAGAGGTCAGTATTGCCTAAGGAAAAGTAAGAAAGTAAATTCTTCTTTCAAAAACACAGTATGTAAGATATGAATAATGAAATTACTTTGAAGCTTTCAGAAGTGAATACACACTGCCAAACCTGCAGCCATCTTCATGATATATCATTAATACTAAAGAATTAATTAGTTCAGGGTTGTAGCATTAGAAACATGTCAGATAATGACTACTGCTATGCTACAGTCTTGCCTGTTACATACACTGCCATTAAGATCTCTATCTTTGTTATTCACACTGAATAAACACCAGCTTCTGGGTAAAGTATCACAGACTAGGTTCTTCTGCTGAATGAGTAAAGCACTCATCTGCTAAAACCAAGAGCACGCATAAGTGGTAAGTAGGCATAGCTTTCATTTACTTTGGTTTGCTATAAGCACTCAGATTGAAAGGATCTTAATTCTTAAACATATTTTCAGTTTGTTTGAAATGCATCATTTTTATGTTAAAGAAGGGCAGCATTTTCCTTTGTGGTTTTACAGAACAGAACACAATTGCAGCTCTAATTCTTAGGTCTGCAGCAGTGCTCTTTTGCCCCAGGTACTATTTTCTCATTTATACCTACAGAATCTCTCAAACATCAAATTTTATTAACACTGTGACTGAAGATGCTGGAAATAAGTGAAGGAATAAAGGTACCTGTATATGCTGAGAACGGCTTATGTATCACTCCTATTACTGGTTTACCATTTACAGCTACGCAAACCATTGTCGTGACATACTGCCGAAGATCCTCTGCAGGCAAAAAGAGAAAATGAGCAAGTTTACAGTCAGATGCCAAGAACACAAAAAGAAAGCAGACCTGACATTATAGAAATGTTGTTCTTTGAAGACTAGTCTACATTCTGCCTCTTACAATTAGGTAGCCTTCTGGTATCTTCAAATGACTGCAGTTTTCAAAAGACTTTAAAGTCTTTTCCAGTTTCCAGCTTTTTTTCCCGTTCAGTATATGTAACCTATACTCCTACCTGATCTAATACCAACAGCAGTGTTACTACACAGCACATATTTTCATGGAAATATTCTCCCTTCTTTGACACACCTCCTATCCTCTATTGGTTCAAAGCTGGTAATTCAAGTAGCAAAGAACATTCACGTGGAAAGGTGATTGTATCAATGGAATCCGAAAAAAAAACCAAACAAAAACCCCCTATTTTCCTGTTTGTTCTGCAGTACTTATTAGCAATAATTTTAGTTGGATTGCCTTGAACTGCTTATGTGACATCTTAAAACATTTGAAAAAGGGGAAGATTGAATTATGCATGCTTTTCTGAAAAACTACAACAATTTTTTTATATCAAGTTAAATAGGACATTCACTTAATATTCCCTTAAAAAAATAAACAAAAAATATTCTGAGATACTTTGCATTGCCACAGTAATAACTGAAATACAGAAAAGAGTAATTCCAGCAGAATTCCCACAGGACAGTTACCATTTATTTTTGCAATTAACAGTTGAAAGGAATACCAAAGTCAGAGTTGGTATATATAGAAGTAAATGGTACAGTCTGATAAATACAGAGATTTCATTACATAATTTGTTCAATTAAATCACACTAGCTTTGACATTACACACTTTAACAAGAGATGCCATTTTAAATACTTACTATTTTGTCTCCAGTATAAAAGGCAGACACCAGAATTACACACATGATTTGTCAACAAGAATCAGCTACCTGTGTATTCTTGTGTAGCATCTAATGGATCGATCCAGACAGTAACACTTTCTGCTGGAACCTCTTTAGGCTGTATTTTTTGTTTAATGTCTTCAGGAATACTGCGATCCCAAGTGACTGTCTCTTGATCAGCTGTATCAAGACGTTCTTCAGAGTTTATCTATGACAAGACAAGAAAAGCAATTACATTAACTTCGGAAATACAGTAACTGTGGCACTCAGGTGTTGTGGTTTAGACAGTTGTTCTGTCAACCAATGACTCCTCCCCACCCAGGGAGGTGAATCGGACAAAGGAAAAGAGACCCATGGGTTGAAATAAAAACAGATTGAGTAAAATAATAAGAGAAAATAGGATTAGCAACAGTACTAATATAAAGTACGCAGTTATATTCAGCCGCTACAGTAGAGAGGAGTAAGCCCTGGGAGTAGAACAGCAGGCAAGTCCCTCTTAGGATGGTAGCCATCAAAGAAAGAGAGCGCCGCCCCCAGCAAACTCCCCAATTTAGAGTGAATGTAAGAGTTATGGTATAGCATAGTTTCTACTGGCCAACTTGATAATCTGCTCCAGATTTTGTTCCCTCCAGCTTCTTGTAAAGAAAAATTTGGCAGGGCAGGTGCAACACCGAAACTGAAAAGAGTCCTTGATCACTACAGCAACCTGCATTCCAGTGCTGGCTGAAACCTAAAACAAAGTGCCTTATCAGCTTGTTCCCACTGAAAACAAGAGCTTAAGTCTTCTAAGAAATGCGGTTTTCCATAATAGAAAGCTGATTCTAAGATTCTATCCCAGTAAAGCAGGACATTAGGAAAACTACAGGTTTGCTCAAATCATTTTTTTTTCTCCCTTCACCTTCACCTAAACGTGCATGAATTAGTCATTTTTCAGCAGCTCACAAGCTATCACTGTCAGGCAACAAGCAATGGAAAACCACAATGAAGAATTTTGCTGTGAACCACACCACAGTTGGACGCTGTTTCTTTGGCTGCAGCTTTTCCCACTGAATGTTCTCACAGTATGAATCACAGTTTTTTTTAAATCAGAAGCTACATGCAGTTGGTTCAAAGACTACAAGCAGAACATTTGACCTGCCTTAACCCATCTATAACAGCTTACTACCACTGCAAACAGTTTATAGGAGAGCTGTAATGCAACTGGACATAAGTAGTGCTAACAGGAATTTAGGAAAATTCATCCCATTTACTTTTAGCACCTCATTTACATTAGGAAACCGGTATTTCTATGCTTCTTCTACTGCCAATAAAAAAGAAATCATTGCTACTGTGCCTTTCAAGCTTCATCCTGGGTGAACCCTTCAGAAACGCATCACTCCACTAAGTAGGGTGATGATGATGGCTTAGATGCTACCGTTTTATGTCTGAAGTTGAGTGTAACCAATCTGGACTTTCAGGACATTTCAGAATATTAGGAACAGAAGTTTTTTTTATTCTTGCTAACTTTAAAGGTGGCTTGCTCTAATATAATTCTAAAGGTATGCCAAACCAACTAGCTCTGATGTCCTGTCAAGCCAAAATAGTAGGTACACATGAAATGGCATGTGTCTTAAACCCAGAACCACTGATTTCCCTTTGCTTGCTACAGATGGAGTTGATACTGCTAGCTCACATTCATATATCTGACTGCTAGAGCAGATAAATCCCCTCTGACTAAAATAACTTATTACAGATGTTGTAGGCAAGTGACATTGAAAAGACAATGAAAAAAAAGAAAAGATCAGACTATGTTTGAGTGTTACAGACTCTGTACCACCAGGATTTTTACGTAATTCACATCATGACAAGAAAAGACATCACCTCACCTGTAACAGATTACTAGCAAAGGGTTAAGAGCCATCTTCTCCAAGAGAAGTCAAAAAAAGAAAGCAAGCAGAACTGCAGCAACTCCAGCCATACATCATAGCTGTCTTCTCACGTAAAACCAGTATTTGAAGTATTGTACGCCAAACATGGAATCCTTGAAGTTGCCGTGACATTTACAAATTAAACATCTGTCATCGTACAATAAACCTGACGATCGTGTTTTCCCCTAGGGAAAACAGTCCTGCAAAGTCAAGATGACTTAGTGCCACAGACTTGGCAGCCTCCACACAGCCCTTGGGCAGTTTAAGTTCTGCTACAGCATATTATGCACCACCATAAAAAAAACCCCTCAAACATTTCCTCAACAGAAGGAAGAGTCCTCCAAAGAGTTAAGAGGGCTGGAATCAGTCCTCAAAAGGAAGAATATCTTGTTAAACCTGTTGTTACAGTATAACAAAAATTAAAAGACTGAAAGATACTGTCTTCAGAGAAAGACCTCCTATTAGTTCAAATTTTCTAGCAGTGGCCATGACGCTGCAGCATTTATAATGCTTGTGCAGAGTCTCTCTCAACAGCCATGATTAATCTGCCAGAAAAAAACAGAAAAAAGGGGAAAAAAAGGTAACAGCAATGAGATCGCAGAGCCACCTGAAGAAAATAATAATTTTTTAAAAATTAACTGGGTCACTAGTTCTCTCATTTGTATGACCACTTACTTGGTAGCCTTGGCTGAATACTCCACAAGTCATAGTCCAATTAGAAATTCATAACCATTTCAACACATGCAGTTATGGAATTTATGTATTGTTAAGAAGGTACACTATAGGTTTAACAAGACATAGTTGCCTGGGAGAGGCTCACCAACTCTTAACATGGAGAACTTCTCTCTCCACCTCCCCCCTTTTTTTATTTTTTTCAAATGCATGAGAAAATACCTCATATGCCTTTGTGTTAATATGAAGTTCCATTCCTACTTGTCATTCTCATTTGCTGGAAGCCTCTAGAGTCTTATATTTCAAGCTTTTCTGTAGTGTAATAGATGCGTACTTGACTGCATTCTTAAGTTTTCACTTGGAAATTAGGAGTGGCTATGGTAGAAAGAAACATTTGACGTTGTGATTCAGACAACAGAGCTTGTTCTAGCAAGACACTTTGAGGCAAATAAACTGCTACGTGAGGGTAAATAATTCTAAAGTTTCTATGCTTGCTATCATATAAGTAACTTTTTTTTATAAGTAACTACTCTTAAGAATCAGATTTAGATAGCAACCCATCATGCAAGAACTTGGAGATAGAAAGCAGAAGACAGAAATAAATTACGGGCTAGCCACCTAACAACTGTAAGCTGTAAAAGCCCATCTTGGAAAGTTCTGTAAGCTGTCCCCGACACTGAGTTTAACTACATTTAAGCGATCTTCCCTGGTCATGCTTGAAGGGAAAGCACTCCTCACAACGAACTGCATCAAATACAGAGATTTAATAAAATATATGTAAATCGGTGAACAGGCTACTACTGAAAGGTCAACAAAAAAACCCCTTATTTGATAAACGAGGCAATCTGGCTGGATCTCACCAGCACAAAGCTTCCTCAGAACAAGTCTGTGAGGTGTGGGAATCCCATCACAGACAAGTGATGCTGCTTGCGGAAACCAGCAGCAAAGGTCCAATAGCAACACGAGGATCAGCATGCGGTGCTCCTTCTGAAACACCCAGGTGCTCCCATCCTTTGGAATCCCATTACACAAAAAGCACTCTCCTCTAGCATGTTGATGATAGGAATACAGATCTGCTGCATGGAAGCAACTCAGGAGCATCTACAAACTCGTGTGGGTAAATGCAGTGCTCTGAACAAACAGCCAACAGTCCCAAACACGTATAGACTTCAGGGGACCTCACAGTAGCTCACTGTCCTGTGTTGAGGTACTCCCTTCCATCACTTCATGATGTCTATGTGGCAGCTCATCACTCAACAAAGCTACTTGAATACCAGCTAGCTGTCTGTGGTGAGGTGGACACACTCAGGCTTTTTCCTGGTTTGAAAGAGAAGGACGCAGCTGTGTTTTTCCTGTGAATTCACCCATTAAAGACAAATTAAACTGGAAAAGTATATGCTAAAAACCCCTGAAGATAAGTTTCTGTTCAAATATGTTGTTGTTGTTGTTTTTTTTTCAACTGACATCAGCACATGAAAACGCAATGCTTTTCTTAGAAAGGGTTTGGTGATACGTGAATTTTATTTAAATTAATTACTCCCCCTCCTTCCCCACATGCTTATTCATCCTAATACTCATTTTGTATTTTAATATGCAAATAATCCCATACTGTGAAAAAAGATGAAACAGCAAAGCTCTTTATTCCTTAGAGTGTAAATATCCCCATCTGATAATTACATCCTCTCAAATCCAAATCTCAGCACTGTTTTATTAGAATAGAAAATGAGAACACCACAAATACTATCCCACCTGTATTACAAAGAAGAAATACTAACTAAGCTACTCAAGTTAAAAACAAAACAAACCAAAAATCCCCACAGTTTACGTAACAACAAAAGATAATATTCATTATTCAGAATATGAATGTGAGAGTATTCCACGTACAACATTTCAAGAACAGACACTTGAACAGGTTGCCTGGAGAGGTGGTAGAAGCCACATCCCTGGAAATATGCAAGACCAGGTTGGATGGAGCTCTGAGCAACCTGATGTAGTTGAAGATGTCCCTGCTCACTGCAGGGGGGTTGCACTAGATGGCCTTTAAACCATTCTATGATTCAATGGATAAGTCTATTGATTTGAATGGGACCATGAAAATGAAAAGCCTGGAGGCCCAGTCACAATATAGTGCACAGGGGAATGTTAGTAAAACATTAATAGATGTTTGGCTTAGTTTCTGTTTTGTTAGGGCACTAACTGTGCATGACATACACAGCCACTTCATCAGTGATTACACTATGTAGGCATTACGCATACCCAAGACTCAAATTTACCTTTGCCCTTTGTAGTTATGTGACAGAAGATGGAGGAAAGGAGCAGAGGGACAGAAGTAAATGCAAACATTTACAAACAATAAACCAAAAATGATCCCGATACGTTCTTACTGGCTGACTGAGAGGTGTCCCAGTGGACAATGGAAGAAGTTTTAGTACTATATGCATCCTCTGGACTAATGTCCAGAGCAACCAGCAAGAGGACACCTAAACACTATGCACCTTGAAAGGTGTACTGACCTACGAGGTAGCTGCACGGAACTGTACCTGATTTGCTGTTATTTGACTGTGCTTCAGAGACATTACAACTTGGGGGAGAGTGGTTTAACCAGCAGCCTTTGGGCTTTCCTCCCACTTACGGGCCAAGCCTCACACCGCACCGCTTCAACCACTGCTGTCGCACTGCTCCAATGTGCCCTGACATCCACTACACTACAAGTCAAACTGTTTTACCTCCATTTGCTCAGCTTCTCTCTGCTTTTTCCCCTCAAAGGTATCAGAGACGAAAGCTGTCTCATCTTCTCACAGCATCCGTACATACATACACTGTGTGAAAGAATCAGATGCCAAAACCTCCAAATGTAAACATCCACTCGACAAGTCAGGACATATAAATATGCACAACAGGAGAGCACTCTTCAGGAAATCAAGCAGCAGCCAAAGCACTGTATTTTCAATAACCAAGGAAAGTATCTGACTTATCCTGGTTATGAAACAGGGCTCCAGAATGTGCTACAGAAGGAAGTACTTGCATTCACACCAACACTTAGCTCACCTGCAACCGGGACAACTCATGAGCCCTCCCTTCAAACTTCTGAATTTGGGGGTGGCAAGCAGCAGTTTTCACTATGAACAAAAGCTTATTCCTGAAAGCTCATGTTACTTGGCACTGAAAAGAATGCGAACTCAAAAATCAAAATACCACTTCCTTCTTTAAGTTTAAAATGCCTTTAAGCTTTAAACAATTTGAATAGTAGCTTTGCCAGCATAGTGAAAAATTGTTTTATTCAATACACTGACACTGTTAAAGCCAGCTGCCTTCTTTTGAAAGGGGTCTTTTCCCCCTCAGACTACCACAGCATAGCAGAAAGTAAAAATGAGCTTTTACAGGTGATCTCGTTCATCACCTTCCAAAAAAGTTCCTCTTGCTAAGGTCAAATTTACAAAGAGTTTTAGCTGGGTAGATTTTTTTATGAAAGGATAGAAAGGACCTTGCTGAATCACATGGCTCTCTAAATATTTGTTAAAAGGTAATAAATTATAATAAAAATATAAAGTGTATGCATATATAAACGTGTAAAGTAAAAAAAAAATTAATATATAAAATAATAAAAGGTATAAAAACCCCACTAATCTCATGTCGTCATTTATCTGAAATGAGAACAACAAATGCTTCTATAATAATGCCACTGCACAGACAAAGGAGGCATGCATTTGTCAAGCCACGGAAGTCCAGAAAGACAGAAGTTCTCCTCTACCATCAACTACATCTTCATTTATTTTAATGACAACAAGAAGTCGCTTCATGCAGGAACAAGATTGCAGGATGTGCCAAGAAGAACATTGATAATCATAAA
Organism: Mesitornis unicolor; assembly: GCF_000695765.1. Lineage (NCBI taxonomy): Eukaryota > Metazoa > Chordata > Aves > Mesitornithiformes > Mesitornithidae > Mesitornis > Mesitornis unicolor. The sequence continues at coordinate 1,793 of NW_010171048.1, read as the reverse complement.
TACCAAAAAGCTCAATGAATGTTTATTATAACTTAAGTGGCTTTGGTTATTAAGCCAGCAGGAAACAGAGTGAAACAGGTTTTCACAAATGGTAAAAATGTATCAGATGACAACTCTGCTTCTACTGACTTCTGATTAATAGAAGTTAGTGAAAACAACAAATGCAACAGAGGGGATCACACAATTCATACAGTTTACACCAGTAATCTGTTGAAACCACTAGAATTCAAAACCAGGAAAAGCAATAAAGCCACTCACTCATTGGCTCACAAGTTATTTCAGTAGATGGCAAAATTCTTTGTTACAGTTCTGTACAAGTCTAGCAAAAAGGGATGCCTAGCTTGTCACAAGAGTTGCAACACTACTTTTCATTTTAAGAAAACAGCCAAATAAGACTAATACAATAAATAACACTAAGAAAACTTGCTGTTTGTGAGAGCCTACACTACCAAGATATTCAAATCTCCAGATGCTCAGCTGATAGATTATAAACACCCCTGGTATATACACAAGACAAATGAACTACTTGTAATTACATCTGAAAAGATAATCACAGACCTCGTTACCATAAAGTTACAGGCTTTAATTTCATTTTAGGTAGAGAGAGCCAGCATAAGTCATCTAGCATCAATTAAAACCCATGGAGATGCATCTCCAGTCAACATCTATTACTGAGATTTCAGAATAACATTCACACTTCTTGCTTTATTTAGAAACCTGTTGCCAGGTGCTAAGATTATCTGGGTCAGAACAACATCAATTTTGCTAAAAACCCTAAGACCTGTGGATGCCATTCTCCCAACAAGAAGAGACAATCAAACTACTGAATTTTTTCAGCAAAGCACTGAAATCTTTCTGAAGTTTAAGTGGCATTTTGTCTTTTAAACCTACTTCATTAATATATCTGCCTTTCCCACAGAATCTGTATCAGATGCAGAGCTTGCCAGCTCACATGAAATTCCAGTTTTCCAAGTATGATAGTTAGCATTGTGGTCTGAAGCCTGTAAACAGCAGATTGAAACCTAGAAAGAACTTCAGGTAGCTTGATAAAAAAGGGGTGCTTAAAGACATTAATCTTCAAAAAGTTTAATTCAGAAGAAAATCTCATTAAAACCAAAACTGACATGTTCTTAAATTTCCCCTTCGAACACAAACACCCAATTTCAGCATTATCATGCACAAACTTGAAATGAGGTATTTATCATCCCTTTAAAATTGGCTTTTTCATAGTTGGAGGACAAAGGGACTTTGGCCAAAGTGCTGTTTTTAGAAACACATCTTCTGTCAATCGCTCCTGCCTTTGGGAGCAAGTAGTGCTGCTCCTTCAGATGGGCTGATGCAGGGTGTTGGTAAGGCCTGTGAAGTATATCAGGACATTCCTAACTCATCTTTATTTTACATTTGCACCTTACATACATTCAGATATCAAGCTCTTGACACTGATCCTTGGACAAGCATCATTACAAAAACTGAAGATCCTGATGTATGGCACTGAGAGAGCAGCTCTTCTACCAGTTAGTGCTGCTGAAGCCCCAGTATCATGAGATCATCTCCTCAAAGACAGAAGCTCTTCTGGGCAGAGCATACCAGTGTTTCTGGCTAATCTCTACCTGGATTTGGAAACACTGCTTCCACAGTCCTTTCTCCCTCCAGTAGTAAGGCTGGCTCATTTGATCTTTGGAAGAAGGGGCAGGCATCTCAGGAGGAGTAGAGGGCTACTGTACGGCTGTGCAGGGAGAAAATTAGAAGAGTCAAAGTGCAGTGGAACTCAATCTAGCTAGTGCTGTTAAAGA
>NW_010171047.1:0-429 GCF_000695765.1 Mesitornis unicolor | reverse complement strand
GTTGAATTTCATTAAATTTCTCCCTGCCCAATTTTTGTAAAACTGTGAGTTACTCTTTCTTCTACAGCAAATTAATGAAAATGTAAAATATGATATGGAAACTGCTTCAAAAGGGAATTGGAAATCTTCTCCCCAAAAGGATTTCTTTTCCCTGATACACTGACTACGCTGATGTCCTGGTTTGAGCCAAATAGAACTCATTTTCTATTTAGTGATTTTTCTTTTCAGCTCAGTCTCTTTTAAGTGACTGAACTTGCTGAAAACTGGCAGCATGTTTCTCATTTTAATCCTTTGGCACCTGAAACTTTTCCAGCCTTGAGGAGTTGTGACATAACACTGTACATAACATACAGTGATGCATTTTGTTCAATATTATAAAAGCCAAAGTCACACTGAAGATAAATATTTTATTTTATTTTGAAGAGAGGA
>NW_010171046.1:5022-11137 GCF_000695765.1 Mesitornis unicolor | reverse complement strand
TTTTTTTTTTTTCTAACGGAAAAAATCACAAGGTACATTTGATATTCTAGAATGTAGATTAGCAGCTGGAAGTTGTACGAGCAATATAAAACGAAAAGTGAAATAACAAACCTAAATGACAGTAGGTCAATTCAAGTCATGCTGAAAATTGTACCAATGACACTCTCAAATATGGTGATCAGATCAGAAACTGATATAGACAATGTTATTGCTAATACAAAAAGAAAATTCTTTGAATTTCTGAATGTATTTATGGTATTATTTGTAGGATTTTTTTTTAAATAAATTTACTGTAGTGTTTTTATCTTTCCACAATGCCTGAAAAATTTCGGCTAGATAACTTCATGATAACCTGTAACACATTGAGGTAGTGCTTGTTTTACTTTTAAGCCTATGAGCATGTGTCATGATGTAACCCTGCTAACAACTAAGCACCATGCATTCACTCACTCACCACCCTACTCAATGGGATGGGAGAGAGAACTGAAGGGGAAAAAAATAAAAAAGAAAACTCATGGGTTGAGATGAGTTTAGTAATTTAAATAAGTTTAACTAATAATAATAATACGTAGTAGTAGTAGTAGTAGTAGTAGTAGTATTTATGAATTGTAATTAAATTAAAGAATTTATATGACTGCTTACCACCCAAAGACCAACACCCACCTAGTCCCCAAGTAGCGATCACACTGCCAGCTAACTCCCCCCAGCTTATGTACTGAATTTAAAGTTTAATGGCATGGAATATCTTTTCTGTCTGTTTCAGTTAGCTGTCCTGTTTGTCTTTTAGAAAGAAGCTGGGACAGTTTGAAAAACTAAAGAAAGTCATTGGCTGAATGTAAACAGTGCTTGGCAGCAACTAAAACATCAGTATGTTATCATATTATTCTCAGAACAAATCCAAAACATAGTCTCATACTATCTGCTGTGAAGAAAATTAACTCTGTCTCAGCTAAAAACCAAAACCATATGGTCAAACTTTGAATTTTGATCCAAGTTTAAAATAGATCCTGCTTTGAGTAAAAAGTTAGACCAAATGACCTCCAGAGACCCCACTCAGTGTAAATTATTTTGTAATTCTATTTAACTTAGTCAGTAGCATGCTATTCCTCCTCTTTCTCCTCTTCTTCTTGTTCCTTCTCTTTCTTCTCTTATTCTTTCTCCTCCCTGTAGCCATCATTTCTGTATAATCTCACAGTCTCTAAAATAAGGTAGGTAAGCACAACTTGTTATCTTTGTTTTCCAAAGAAATTGAGACCTTGGAGACTACAGATAAGTGTTATTTGTCCTAAAAAAAGGACCAAAGTTACTCATTATGTTCCAATGAATTTACTAATTTAACTTGCCACTTTTTGTGCAGAAATACAGTAACTTGTATGATTTAGCTTACATAATAAGCCTTAATTAGAACAGCCTAGGTTAGAAGGGATTCCCTTGAATCCATGAATACTTCTGCATCAAAACTGAGTTGCACACAGTTCAAGTAATTCTGCCCTGTGTTTCACTGGACTTCTATTTCTGAAACAAATAGGCACTTAGGCACTTTGTGTCTGAGTCTGCAACAGTAAAATAGACATGGTGCACTTCAAGTCTCATGCTGTTATGTACCTGTTGATATTTATATATATACACAACATTAGGCAAACTTTGCTGAGATCTTAATTAAAATTACCTAAGAGGAAAGTAAAATCTGTGTTCAGTACTTGGTTTGATTGATATATATTTTATAAGACAAAATATAGAAAGGATACCAGGAAAAAAAAATTAAGTATTTAATACATTGAAGAAGTCAGGGACTTCACTGGAAACACACTTTATTGAGAGTAGCATTGTAATGAAGATGCACAAGAGATTTTCATTACAGTACACAAGAAATTCTAAAGGCAGGATCTGCAGGTCTTTTAAACCAGTTTAATGGCACTGAAGTTCACAAGGTTACATGAGTTAATAGCAGCTTAGAATTATTGAGCTATACCAGTGGACAGTAGGTGTGAAACAAACTTACACCTGTCATTGTGACAGCATTGTCAGCTATGATTCTTTTTTCATATTCTTATTTGAAAGCAACTGGCAAAAGGTTGCCTAGCCCTTTATTAACTCAATTGAACAGATTTCTTGTTCAGATGCTCCTCAGAACACTTTTTCTTTTCACACTATCTTCCTTCTGCTTGTAGCTATTCTATAAGAAAAAAAAATTAGCACAGAAATGTATGATCTAATAAAAATTCTGTGTATCTTTCTAGATAGCACTTTTTATTTCCTTAACCTTCACCCTTATCTTTTTAAGCTTTGATACATACTATAATCTATAAATCCAATAAAATATCCTTGTCGAGGATGTAGGTATGATTATTTAAGTGAAACTTTGTTAAAAATGAAAATCCTGATTCAAATAGTGAAAATAACATTTTGTTGTTCAATCCTGCCTTCCTTTACTCTATGTTATGTTATTTTCCTTCCTTTTCTACTTGTGCTTTAGAAACTATCTTATAATGTAATTTATTTTTTCTTATTCTATATTGTATGTTTCATCACTGCTTAAAGTGTATCTACAAAGTGTCTTAGTTCAGATCAGGTTTGTGCATTTGGAGTAGATATCCTGAAAATTCCACATAACTCTCTAGTTTACAGGTTGGTAGCTTGAAGTAGTCTTGGTGAATGCAAAGTGGATTTTTTCAAGATGGAACTGAACTGAAAAATATATTGCAGCAGCTCATAGACATTCAGTTCATGGGACCAGACTAAAGACACTCCAGCCTCTGAAATGCGTGTGGTGTGGACTAAGCATTATCAGCACCAACTGCTTTATTCCACAAATCTACTCTAATTTGGCCAGACTTTTACTGAAATAGACTTAGCCTTAGTCTGTTGAGAACTAAAGTTATTCAGCGAAAAATAGCCCTCCCACTCCTTCATCAGTTTAACTAATTTCTGTTTATTAAACCATCCCTGGATGTATTTAAAAAGCGGGTAGATGAGGTACTTAAGGATATGTTTTAGTGGGTAAACAGGAACGGTTGGACATGATGATCTCAGAGGTCTTTTCCAACCGAGAGATTCTGTGTGTGATTCTGTGTGTGATATAATAGTTATAGTTCCCACTATAAAAAGTTATAGTTCCCACTAGTTCCCACTCCTTCATCAGTTTAACTAATTTCTGTTTATTAAACCATGAATATAAGGATAGAGGGAAGCGGAATGACAAAAAGTAGAGACTTGGGTTGTGGCCATGTTGACATTTCTTTTTGAGGCTGTTATTTATATTTAAGCTTTTTACTATATTAAAGATTCTCATTTCTCAATGCTGCCTGCTCTAGAAGAGAAAGAGATTTTTTTTCTTTCACCCAAGTATAACACGTCTGAGGTGTACTTACTTATGTGGTTTCTCTTTTTGGCTTTCTTAGTTTCTGCTATGGGTGGTTCTGCTTCAACTTTGATTCAATCCATGTGCCTGAAAAATGAAACTGAATCTCTTATGAAGCTATTTGTTTCTGGTGACATATGTATGTGTGTGGTTTTAGAAAAACTCTACATGAGGAAATCCAAGCACCTCTATGGAAAAAATTGACTAGGTGGCCAGCTTCTAGGTGATAGAATTCTTGAATAATGGTGAGTGGTACAAGAACTTTAAGACATTCTATTTATTTCATAATGAAACATAATGTTAGTGTGTTATAGTTGAAAGAAATTCTTAATTTGCCTTTTCTTTTAGAATATGAAAACAGAAACTGAAAGCTTCCTACCCTTTGTCCACTGAGTGGAGGAGATGTTTTGTTTCATTTCCTTTTAGGGTCTGAAAGTAATATATAACCAAGTATGTGCCTTGGTTTCTCATAGAGCAAGTATAAATTTATGTAAATTTAAATCAAATTTCTAAAGTGATTTCACTTTGTCTGTAGTGTTCAAATATTATTATGAATTGATTTTTGTGTAGTAACCACGCTGTAATAATGATTTGCTGCTTATAATTAGTTGTAATTCATACTTGCATAGTATATCCATTCATCAAACAATAATATTGTAGCTTGCTTTCTTACTCTATTTACTCTGAACACTCATGCTTAGTGGTTATCAGGTCTTTTTCTAGAAATATATTCCTGTTAATCTAATTTATTTCTACTGAGTGACTGAGAACATTTTTCTGTAATCCTAGTTAAACATAAGCAACACCCATCTGAAAGGTTATGGGGACAGATAGCAAAGTGGAAGGAAGCAATAGCATTTGTTTGTCAGATGATGCAGGAATATGCAGGCAGCACCAACTGTGAAGACGTAGGCTCTGCTGCTTTCCTGATAAACCTATGTTCGAGCTCAGGGAAGCTTGTGAGTGGCCAGTGGTTAAGAATAGGGCTTAGTGTGATGGAATGGTCAGCAGAGAGAGTCAGATGTCTTGAGACTCCTTTGAATGAACAGCCTTGAGGGTTCAAAATGAACTTGTGTAATATCTGGATGAGGACAAATTTCTCTGACTGAGGTTGCAATTCCAGGCAAAATTATGATTTTGCTTCATTTGAAATGTATCCCATTGCATTTGATCTATTTGAATCACACATAAACCTGTTGTAGTAGAGTAACATCCTAGTGCATGTGAATACCCTGGAGGAATTATGTGTGAAAATTGAACTGAAGACCTCTGGATCATAAAACATAAGTTTTTTCTGGTGAAACCACTGATTAGGTCAGGGTAACATGTCTGCTATTACCATCATATACACAGGCTATCTGTCAATAGGATATGACAAAGCTGCATGTTGTTTTGTGGAGCACACAGTTGCCCTTAAGCATATGGTCTTTCTACCAGTGTTCAAGGAAGCTCTGCTTGACAGATAATTAAAAACTTTGTGATGCAGTCTCTGCTTTTTAAGCAAAATAATCCTAAAAGCAGTGAATTAACTCCAGCAGCAGAACACCTAAGGGAAATAAATACTGAATTTAAATAAAGTATCTTCTGAAACAGTCCACTTTCAATTAAAGTGAGTGTTAACAGTGAAGTAATATACACTTTTCTAAGGAGGACTATAATACTACCATTTGTCATGCCATAGACAAGTAGAAATGTGTATCTCTCTTTTGAAAAACAATAATTCTTTATTTATTGAGATAATAATGTCTAGGGAAAGTTGGTATCAGCAGTGCCAAGTAGCCAGAGATAAGCAAAGTTTATTTGTGATGCATGGTCCATAAAATATTTGTTGTTGATGAGATTGACTTCAGAGTCTTAAATCTATCTATATATTTCTTTCTCCTATGCTTTAACAAAAAGCAGAGTAAGAGAGAGTAAAACTCTGATTGCTTAATGTGAGTGACTGCTCTTCTCATCAATATTGTAATCTTCCTCTAATGCTCTGTGTGCACCACTGATAACTGAGGTTACTGATGCTTTCTAATGAAAAGTGTTGTCTTCAGTTTCTTACAATGTCATAAGAAAGAAGGAAGGAAATGTTGCCACAGTGCCTAATAATAAGAACTATCTTCTCTTTACTGAAGAACAGAAATCTGTAATTTGTCAAATATTTGCCTTTCTGCAGATGTACTTCTTGCAGTTTCAGCTTGAATTTGTTTCTTAAATAGCTGAAACTGTATGCAGAGGAAATTCTGAACACACAGCTCTGGTTGCAGTCTATACCACCCTTTTGATAGATCATATTCTGGTGTAAACAAAGCAACTATCTGCACATGATGGTTACGAACTCGAGTGTCTCTGTGCCACTGGTAACATTACTCTCCCATACTGCTTGTATGCAAAGAGGAGGGAAAACCTCTTGTCTAAAAAAGTGTGGTTGGAAAAAATGCAATCCTAAGAGATGGATGTGTGAGTGGATACTATGAGAAAAACCTTAACTGACTAGTCTGAAAGTGAACAGAAACTGATGAGGAAGGGCAAATCTGTCCTTGCTGCTTTTAACAAGCATCTCCTCACCCAGTAAGGGATAGTTAACTGCTGAACAACAAGGAGGACATTAACTGTCAGTGACTTTGATACTATGCTAATAAATAGAAAGTAAAAGACTATAAGAAAGCTGGCAACTGTTTACTGTGCCTTGAATAGATAAGCCTCAGCCTACTTTTGAAACAGCAGCTTATTAAGTGAATGTTGCCCATTTTATGACTTAAGCAA